>NC_079160.1:127697205-127702205 GCF_947563725.1 Argiope bruennichi
GATTTCCTCCTCTCCACATTTTACACGGAGAGGAGAGAGCTCCATCTCGCTTCCATCGACCTCCAGAAGGCCTTCGACTCTATATCCCAAGAGGCCCTCCTGAGGGCTCTAGAGGACCTCCACCTTCCCCAAGTTTTTATTAATTATGTGGAGGACGTGTACAAAAACTCGTACACGGACTCTGGAGTTCGATGACGGACGGCACACCACTGTCCATCCAACAGTGGGGGTCAGACAGGGGGATCCACTTTCCCCCTTGTTATTTAATATAGCCCTGGACGTATTTCTTCGGAGCCTCCCAGACAACATAGGAGCTCAGGTGGATGGCAGTCGGCTAAATGCAGTTGCATTTGCCGACGACATTATTCTATTTGCCTCCACAGCTAGGGGATTGCAGGAACTGCTAAATTGTTCTAATACGTCCCTAGGTGCTCTAGGGCTAAGGATAAATTTTATGAAGTCCTTTACAATATCCTTAGTCCCCAGTGGGCGTGACAAGAAAACTAAGATCTGTTCTGGTTCCTTCCGGGTTGGGAACACACCAATTCCGCACCTAGGTGTGGATGCGGAGTGGACCTACCTGGGGGTTCCCTTCACGCCTACTGGAAAAGCGAAAGTAAAAATTTTAGAGCACCTTCGACCCAAGTTAGAGGTTCTGACCAAGGCACCTCTTAAGCCACAACAAAGATTATTCTTTTTGAGGTGCCATCTCCTACCCGGTGTCTATCACTTATTGGCCTTAGGAAGGGCTGGACCCTCCTCATTGAAAAAGGCCGACACCGTGGTTAGGGGATACATTAGAAAATGGTTGGACCTCCCGGTCGACACCCCCGTCCCGTTTTATTATGCTGATGTTGAGGACGGGGGCCTGGGTGTGCCTTGTCTCCGCTGGTCTGGAGTTAGACTACGCCTTGACCGCTTAAATTATTTTAATCATCTTTTATCTTTTAGGGAAGTTGTCCGTTCCCATTTTAATCATTTTAATCATACGACGGACCCTGCTGGACAGGTGTCCTCTAGCCATATTGAACGTCAGCGGTCAAAGGTAGCACAAAGTCTGCTCCAAGACGGAATAATTTATGATACCAAAGCAAAACAGCGGCAGATGTGGGCTGAGCGGCTCTATGCCTCAGTAGATGGTAGTGCACTGAGAGCATCAGGTAAGACCGCTGGACAGCACACCTGGATATCTAATGGGACATTCCTTGTCAGCGGGAGAGATTACATTAATATGATTAAGGCCCGCATTAATGCTCTCCCCACTAGGACAAGGACCGCTAGGGGGCGCCCCAATAAACCAAGGAACTGTCGGGCCGGGTGCGCCGCCCTAGAGACACCCAATCATGTGGTCCAGCAGTGTTTTCGAACACATGGCCTGCGAATAAAGCGGCACAATGCAATAGCGAATTATATAAGCCGCTCCCTTCAACAGAAGGGGTTCCAGGTCGCAGAGGAGCCCATCTATCCTCTGCCCGCTGGTGCCCTTAAGCCCGACTTGGTGGCATACAAGAAAGAAACTGCACTTGTCCTCGATGCCCAAATAGTAGGGGACGGGGTGGAGCTGGACTCCGCCCATACCGCCAAATGCTCTAAATATAATATAAAACCATTAGAGCAGGCGGTAAAAGTGCAGACAGGCGCCCAAAAAGTCCTATTCTCCAGTATTACTCTAAACTGGAGTAAGTAAGACAGTAAAGACACGATGAAAGTAGTGGTATTTCACTGTCGGCCGCGAGGACCTCCCACTTATACTACACCCTTCATGTCTCTTCACAGGGTCAGACTAGAGTCAAGCTCAACAGGGTCTTCTTTCCCCGCTGATTCTGCCAAGCCCGTTCCCTTGGCTGTGGTTTCGCTAGATAGTAGATAGGGACAGTTGGGAATCTCGTTAATCCATTCATGCGCGTCACTAATTAGATGACGAGGCATTTGGCTATTTTTTTTTTTTTTTTTTTTTTTTTTTTTTTTTTTTTTTTTTTCTGATAGAGCAGAGATGGAAGAGAAGGAAAATTGTGCCTAGGTCAATAACAAGAAAAACAAAAAGATGTTAGATAAATAATAATAAAAGGGGCTAGGCAGCACCCCACAGGTTAACAGAGTCAGTCAGTCAGCCTACACCCGCCCTGTCCCACTTCCCCCCACTTGTGTGGGTGTTCATAAATCCGAACCGTCGGTGACACGCCATAGAGCCGATAATGGCGCGTGTGCCGAGGACGGATAGGTCTCTCTTATTAATGACACCCAATCGTAAAAGATGTTGTGCCGACTTAGGTGACCAGACGCCCCTCCAGTTTAGAGTAATACTGGAGAATAGGACTTTTTGGGCGCCTGTCTGCACTTTTACCGCCTGCTCTAATGGTTTTATATTATATTTAGAGCATTTGGCGGTATGGGCGGAGTCCAGCTCCACCCCGTCCCCTACTATTTGGGCATCGAGGACAAGTGCAGTTTCTTTCTTGTATGCCACCAAGTCGGGCTTAAGGGCACCAGCGGGCAGAGGATAGATGGGCTCCTCTGCGACCTGGAACCCCTTCTGTTGAAGGGAGCGGCTTATATAATTCGCTATTGCATTGTGCCGCTTTATTCGCAGGCCATGTGTTCGAAAACACTGCTGGACCACATGATTGGGTGTCTCTAGGGCGGCGCACCCGGCCCGACAGTTCCTTGGTTTATTGGGGCGCCCCCTAGCGGTCCTTGTCCTAGTGGGGAGAGCATTAATGCGGGCCTTAATCATATTAATGTAATCTCTCCCGCTGACAAGGAATGTCCCATTAGATATCCAGGTGTGCTGTCCAGCGGTCTTACCTGATGCTCTCAGTGCACTACCATCTACTGAGGCATAGAGCCGCTCAGCCCACATCTGCCGCTGTTTTGCTTTGGTATCATAAATTATTCCGTCTTGGAGCAGACTTTGTGCTACCTTTGACCGCTGACGTTCAATATGGCTAGAGGACACCTGTCCAGCAGGGTCCGTCGTATGATTAAAATGATTAAAATGGGAACGGACAACTTCCCTAAAAGATAAAAGATGATTAAAATAATTTAAGCGGTCAAGGCGTAGTCTAACTCCAGACCAGCGGAGACAAGGCACACCCAGGCCCCCGTCCTCAACATCAGCATAATAAAACGGGACGGGGGTGTCGACCGGGAGGTCCAACCATTTTCTAATGTATCCCCTAACCACGGTGTCGGCCTTTTTCAATGAGGAGGGTCCAGCCCTTCCTAAGGCCAATAAGTGATAGACACCGGGTAGGAGATGGCACCTCAAAAAGAATAATCTTTGTTGTGGCTTAAGAGGTGCCTTGGTCAGAACCTCTAACTTGGGTCGAAGGTGCTCTAAAATTTTTACTTTCGCTTTTCCAGTAGGCGTGAAGGGAACCCCCAGGTAGGTCCACTCCGCATCCACACCTAGGTGCGGAATTGGTGTGTTCCCAACCCGGAAGGAACCAGAACAGATCTTAGTTTTCTTGTCACGCCCACTGGGGACTAAGGATATTGTAAAGGACTTCATAAAATTTATCCTTAGCCCTAGAGCACCTAGGGACGTATTAGAACAATTTAGCAGTTCCTGCAATCCCCTAGCTGTGGAGGCAAATAGAATAATGTCGTCGGCAAATGCAACTGCATTTAGCCGACTGCCATCCACCTGAGCTCCTATGTTGTCTGGGAGGCTCCGAAGAAATACGTCCAGGGCTATATTAAATAACAAGGGGGAAAGTGGATCCCCCTGTCTGACCCCCACTGTTGGATGGACAGTGGTGTGCCGTCCGTCATCGAACTCCAGAGTCCGTGTACGAGTTTTTGTACACGTCCTCCACATAATTAATAAAAACTTGGGGAAGGTGGAGGTCCTCTAGAGCCCTCAGGAGGGCCTCTTGGGATATAGAGTCGAAGGCCTTCTGGAGGTCGATGGAAGCGAGATGGAGCTCTCTCCTCTCCGTGTAAAATGTGGAGAGGAGGAAATCTAAGACTGTTGTATTCTCCATCATACCATCCAGAGGCGCAAATCCCTTCTGGCGTGGGTCAAGTTGGATTGAAGCCCTGAGACGATTAGCCAAAATCTTGTGAAAGAGCCTCACCAAGACATTACCAATAGAAATTGGTCTGAGCTCTCCCGGACTTGTGGGCGAATTACATTTCGGAATGAAAACAGTCCGGGCTGCTAATAGGGAAGCAGGAACCCTCCGACACCAAAGGAACAAATTCATAATCTTGCATAAAAATTCCCACGGTAGTTTGCGTAGTTGGTGCGGAGTCATCCGATCGGGTCCTGCAGCCGAATTCAGAGCGGGAATATTTCTCTGAATTTCTTCATAAAGAATCGGCCCCCATAACGTTGCTACCTTAACGTCAGGGGAGGGAGATGTTCGCCTTGCAGGAAGGGCAGGAAGGGAACATTTGCCAGGCGCCATAGTGTGAACCCAGAAGTCTTGAGCAAAGGCCTGAGTGACCTTAAACTCAGAGCCCAGCGACCCGTTAATAAGGGCATTATAGCAACGGCCTCTATTTTTCTTATAGAGGTTCTGGGTTAGAGCATATTGGCGTTTGCGCTCTTGACGCCTGGTGAGCTGGTTGCTGTGGATTGCAGAGCGAAGGTTCCTTTTTCGCTTCTGCGCCTCGGACGATGTTACTTCTCGCACGGCGCTCTCAATAACCGATGCGAGATGTCCGAGGAAGACCTCTTTTGGAGAGTCTTTCTTTAGCTTCAATACAATATCCACAGCGGAGAAAACTCCGTTACTGGGCGGTAGCTGTTGTAACATTACCCAGGTAAGATCTTCCAGCTCTTGTTCCTCTGTCCTATATCGCCCACGATATAGAGCCACGATCGGGATAGAGTCAATTTCGGGCATGGCCTGGGGCCCTGTGGAGGGAGAGCTTACAGGTGGGCCCGCAGTGGGAGGAGCCACATTATCTATTGCTTCATCCCTAATCTGGGCCGAAGGAGAGGGGAGAGTGCGCTGTTCTGCACTCAGGGGAGGAAGAGCTTTGGAGGATGG
>NC_079160.1:127707205-127727205 GCF_947563725.1 Argiope bruennichi
CGCCTGCTTTGAGCACTCTAATTTTTTCAAAGTAAACGTGAGGGTCTCCGCCCACAACCGGTGAAGATCATAGACAGAAGCCCCCTGAACGCTCGGCAGCGAACAGTAACCACCGGTAGGCGGACCGTCCGGCCGGAGCTGAGATCCAACTACGAGCTTTTTAACCGCAACAACTTTAATATACGCTATTGGAGCTGGAATTACCGCGACTGCTGGCACCAGACTTGCTCTCCAATGGATCCTCGTTAAAGGATTTAGAGTGTACTCATTCCAATTACGGGGTCTCAAAAGAGTCCCGTATTGTTATTTTTCGTCACTACCTCCCCGTGCTGGGAGTGGGTAATTTGCGCGCCTGCTGCCTTCCTTGGATGTGGTAGCCGTTTCTCAGGCTCCCTCTCCGGAATCGAACCCTGATTCCCCGTCACCCGTTACGACCATGGTAGGCGCGTAACCTACCATCGACAGTTGATAAGGCAGACACTTGAAAGATACGTCGCCGGGACGAGCCCGTGCGATCAGCCCAAAGTTATACAGAGTCACCACAAGAGACGGACACGAGGCCCGATTGGTTTTGGTCTAATAAAAGCGCTCGTTCCCGAAGGTCGGAGCTCTGCTGCATGTATTAGCTCTAGAATTGCCACAGTTATCCAAGTAGTAAGGTACGATCCAAGGAACCATAACTGATTTAATGAGCCATTCGCGGTTTCGCCTTAATACGGCATGTACTTAGACATGCATGGCTTAATCTTTGAGACAAGCATATGACTACTGGCAGGATCAACCAGGTAACTTCCATCGTTCGTTAGAACGTTCGGAAAATGCACTCCGAATCCTTACATTTCACGAGTCGCGACCATCTCAGTCGCGGGGGACGCCTCGACAACGGAGGATCCCTCAGTCAATCTCGCTTTTTGTGTAGGTATTCCCCGTGCAATCTACAGAGGTTCTATAGTCTCACGACTTCCCCGACGGCTTCAACGCCGCGGGGCGAGTGCGGAGGCATCGAGAAGATATGTGCGCTGGACACAGATGCAGAAAACCAATCAATTCCTTTAAGTACGGTTCTGCTCGTCGCGTCAACGGCACGGGGGCCGAGCCGCTCGCAGAGAGGCTGAGATAGTTTGGAAGCGGCCAGAAAGACGGAGAATACCTCCCCGCCGATCGCAGCCTTCGTAGCAGAAGAATAACACCCTCGATCCCGGAGGCAGCGTCCGACCGACCCATAAAGAACCGAGAACCGATCCGATCGGGCACGACAGACCCACCGTCAACGTTAGAGGACCGCTTTCCCGGAGGTAGCCAACCGGTACTAACAACCCAATCCCGTTGCCGAGACCTAAGACAGGTTCGCGAGATTACGACGCGTTTTTAAAACGCATTCTGTCTCGCGATCGACCACTGTTTCCAGCAGTCACCTGCTACTCATATAGGGCTACGGACGATCCCCGACGTTCCGCTCGTGATCGCGAGTGGCGCGCGCTTTGCCCAGCCACCAGGCGACCGGAAGAAGCCGCCGCGGGCGAAAATAAGAAAAATTGTGCACAGGCAACCCGTTTCGCCGAACTAGTGCTACGTAGTATTTAGCGCTCTTCTCGGTGATTGGACTTTGAAGAAAATCGCGACTTCTCCCCTATTTGCACTTAGAAGGAAATCTCGGGTAGCGACTTCTCACTTTCTCGTGCTCCGGTTAGGACTTTGCCGAAAATCTCACATCGTCGGACTTGGACGGAAAACTAGCGAAGCGACTATCACCTTATCGCGCGTTCTGATTTGGAGTTTGCTGAAAAACGCGACTTCTCACATCGTCGGACTTAGTAGAAAATTTCACCTTATCGCGTGCTCCTATTAGGACTTTGCCGAAAATCGCGCATCTCCGTTTTTCCTTAAAATGTTTACATTTTGAATTTTCTTCAATTACTTTTTGTGAATTTTTATTGATATTTATGAAATTGTTTATGCTTCTGAATTTAAAATGTCAAGTAACATTTATATTTGTTGAATTATATTTAATTCACTCAAATACAAATTTATAGAGTTTTAATACGCTATAATTAAGTTAAATACCTGTATTTGCAGAATGTATTCTTATTTAGAACTCAATTTGGTGTAAATATTATAAAAATAATGAAATAAAGCCTTCAAATGTTGTTAAATACTTGATTCAAACCTAAAAGTAGGTCAAGCACTTAAATTCTAGCAAATTAAGATAAATGTCTGGTAAAGTTCATATTTATATGCATTCGCAGAAAGAATTCAAGTGTTCTTTGAAGTAATTCTTATTTAGAACTGAATTTGGTGTAAAGAATGTCAAATTAGTGAAGTAAAAGCTGTAAATGTTCTTGTATACTTCATATGAACTTCAAAGTAGGTCAAATTGTTTTAATAAATGCACAAGTTGTGTAATTCCCTTCATACAATGTGTAATGTATCTTCTAACAGTGCTAAAAATGAAATCTCTTTCCAATTCAAACAATTTCTACTGTAAATACTGAGGTAAATACAAATACTGTTTTTTAATATGTGAAATTCAACATATAATTGAGTGCAAGCTTTAATATAAATGTATTCCTTCATGTAATATTCAATATCATTCATTTGTGAATGAATGTGCTCATTCAGTTCTTGTACAATTAATTAGTGAGCTTAATCTTTCACTAATGCAAAATATTTCATGACATTGTAAACTTCCATTCATGTAAACATTGTGTAAAATGCAAAGATATTCTTATAGTGTGATATATACAAATATATGGCTTGTATATTCAACTTATTAATGCATAAGAGTATGATTTCTTACTGCATTTTGTGTGTATAAATATAAACATTCATCTCCCTTTATGTTTCATCTAGTATCCATTATATTGTTCATTTATTTGTTATTTAGCTTCATGGTTAATCACTTGTGAAATGTTTACTCATACTGCAAGTTGTTTTCATAATTCATGTTGAGTGAAATCATAAGATTATGTAAAATTCAAACATACAATTTGTATATTCAACACATTAGTGCTTATTACTTGTGGAAATAAGTGATATGAAGAGGTAACAGTTGTATAAAGAAAGCTCAAGTCTTAAATGAATGTTTAATGTTACTTTGTACTATAAATGCAAAGATATGGTTTTTAAATTCAACAAATTTCTGCATAAAAATGTTATTACCAACTATATTTTGTGTGCAGATTCTTCATGTACTATTTACAATCAAAGAATGCATAAATTTCTTAAAATATTTCATCAAGAATCTATATCATTAAACTCAGTAAGCTTCATCTTTACTCAGTGTGAAATGTTTCATCATATAACAGGTTGTTCTAATTATTAAATGTTGTTTATAATGCAAGGAAATCTTCATCTTCAAGTAAATACAATTTATAGATTCATATTACTTGTTCAAACAAGTTGACTGTAAGGAATGCCTAATGTTTACTTTCACTGTAAATGTAACCCTATTCTAATATTAATATTGTTTTCATGTACAGCATTATCTTGTTAGTGTTTAATTTTATGTTATATTCTGTTGAATACAGGCAGAAAGCTTGTCAATCAAATAGATAAATTATTTAGAGTCCTTTGTCCAACTATAATTTATGTGTGGGTTCCCATTTCTTCAAACAACATTTACATTCAAAGAATGTTTCATCTTAACTAAGCTTCATCTTCAAACTGTGCCAAATGTTCCCATTCTTTACTTGTAATACAATGTGGAATGCAATAACTTTCTCATATTGCAAGTTTTTTAATTTTAATAAAGTTCAAAATGTGATTGACATACTTATTTCATGTTAAATACAAACATATAGTTTGTGGATTCTACTCATAGGTGTTTATTACTTGTTCAAACAGATTATGTAAATAGATAATACTTATATGAAGAATGCTTACTATAAAGTATATGTGTAATTTCACCTTACACTGAAATTGTAACCTCTATCTAATATTAATGCAAAATTTATATGTATTTATTCATATAAACATTATATGAAGTGTAATGTCATACTTATATTGTGTTAAATAGAGCCATACATTATTAAGATTGTTATTTCCAATTCTAATTAATGTATAGCTTCATTATACAATATTTACAATGAATGAATACATAGATTTCTTCAAATGTTTCATCCAGTATCTATATTACTATGTTCAGCTTCTTATTTACTTAAAGAGAAATGTTTCTACATATTACAAGTTGTTTTTAAAGTTTAATGTCATGTAAAATGCACTGTAATATAGTTAGAAGCTGCAATATGCAAGTGCTTATTACATGTTGAAACAAGTTATATACATATGTTTCTATAAAAACCCAACCTGTGTGTAATTTTACCTTACAAAATTGTACACTCTTAATGTTGCAATGCATTCTTTTGTTCATGTGAAATGTTTCATTCATTGTTCATGTAAACACTGTATCAAATGGAACATTTCCTTTTACTTACATTATGTTAAATACAGGCATAAAGTTTGAACATTCAATGAAGAAGTTATTAAGAGTGTTTTTTTACAATTGCAATATGTCTGCAAGATTCTTATTTCTTCATAGTGTTTACAATAAGAATACATTAATTGCTTCTCCTGTTTAAGCATATTCTTTAATCTATATGAAATGTACCCATTTTTACATTTAGTGTTATGTGAAATGCAGTAAAATACTCATAAACTGGTAACTATAAACATACAAGAGCATATAACTTATATATGAAGTTGCATATAAAATGATTATTCTGTTAAACATTGTAATTGTTATCTTTCTTTTAATGTAAACATTGTGAGAAATTCTTATAATGAGATAAGTACAAACACTAAGCAATTATTTTCAACATTTCAGTTAATTCTGTTTGTCGAAACAAACGTCCTCATTAAACTATGTCAGTTTATTAATGTAAAGAATACTCAAAAAGTCTCACATGTACTTGTTATGCATGAAACAGACCTTACAAGTTTCAATATTAAAAATGTTAACGTGTAAGACAGTTACATTCTTTTATACTGAGTGGTTTATATTTCCAATATCATTTCTGTCACATATCATTGATATCAAAAAGACATAAATTGTCTCTTATGTGTACACAAACATTGTAACAACCATCTGAATGCTAAACATGTAAGTGCATACCACATATAAAGCTGCATGTAAAATGATAATTCTTTAATTAATGCAAAACATTAACAAACATAGAAATTGTCATTTCTTTATGTTAATGATGTGTGAAATGTTTCTAATGTGCTAGGTTACGATTTTCAATAATTCAGTAAATACTGTTTGTCTAAATAAGCTTACGCATTAAACTATCAGTTACTTGTAAGGTTTATTCTTGTAAATAACAATTAAATAATGTCAAATGTACTTGTTATTGAGAAAAGAACACATACAAGTTTTTATATTATAAAAATAAATGTATAAATACAGTTATATAATTATATATTGAATGGTATATCTTTCCTTCACCATTTCAGGCACAAACCATTGAGATCAAACTAACTTATATTAACCCTGACATGTACACAAACATTATAATAACCATTTCAATGATACATTGTTTCAGATTTAAACATTTTCTGTGTTAATATTTGTCTGAAATTCAATGAATGCACAGTTGAGTACAACAAAGTCAATTCTATTTTTGAACATAATGCATGTGCACTATTAACATTATTATTTTAAAGCATTAAACATAAAAAGATACATTAACTTCAAATTACTATTAAATAAACAATCTTTAACAAGTCATAAATTATATGTAATGCATTTTTTTCATTGGTAGTTCTTAAATTTGGGGAAAATGATCTTTGTATATGTAACGATGAAGAATATTCTGTGTTGAAACATGACATGTTTGTATGAAAATAACTAAATTACCTTATCCATAATGTTAATAAAATTAGGAATGTAGTAAAACTCTTATTATCAATGAAAATTCATTTTCTGATGTACTATATCTACATTTTTTTAAAAATATAAGTAGTGCACACTGCAACTTGAATGTCACCGAGGAATCCTCGTAACAATTCTCTACTCACAAATGTGAAAATGATAACTTTTCTAACCATTAACATCATTATTATCCTCCTTCAAAGCATGTGTGTTTCAAATTAAAACACTTTTTATGAAAATATTTATGAAATTTTGTCTAAAATTCAATAACACTGCATTTCAGTACAACGAGACAGAAGAAATCCTATTCTAAAGCATAGTTCAAACATAAAAAAAGTTATGTAATCTAAAAAATTACTAATAAATTCAGATTTCTTATATAGAAAAGAAGTGTAATTAATATATATTTTAATTGCTATCAATTTAATTTGGTAAAAATGGTATGTGAATATGCAAGGATGAATAATGTTCTACGAAGAAACATTGCAAGTTTGTATTAGATATTCAAATTCATTTAAAATCCTTAATGTGAAAAAAAATATTGAATGCAGTGTACCCAAATATTCATAAAAGTCCTATTTTTAAAACTATTACAGTTCATACTTGGCCTAAAAAAAAAGGAGCAGACACTGTTAATTGAATGTTGTCGTGGAATCTTCGAAACACTCTTTTGTTTACAAGTGTGTCAAATACAGTATTCATAAACTTAAATCCACTTACCTCATTATGATCCTTCTTCAATGAAGCAAATATCAAAACACCTTGTTAATGAAGAGATTTTAATACTATTATTCACATATATCATTTGTTCTTCATTGTTGCCTTTAATATTGTTGATGTAACAATGTGTTGAAAAGTATTAAGAACAATATTCACTGTTGCTTACAGTTAGCTAAGAATAATAGAATCATAAATTGTTACTGGGCATCATTGTTGATGTAACAATGCATTTAAATAGTGTTCATAACTATACTGTCCATTTAGTCTCTAAAGAATTCATAAATTGCATGTATTTAAATAGTAACAATTAACTATTCATGGAAATAATGAATTAACACCTAACACAGTAAACAATATGCTATTTAACATTGTGAAATCAGTCAAACTCAGTGTAGAAATGCTTCCTATGGATTTTCATCAAAACAAGTCTTTTCCACTAAAATTCTTTGAATGAAAATTGAAACAGCTTTCATGTATGTTGTCTTCCAGCATCTCTTTGTATGAAGAAAATGATCAACACATCATTTCAGAAGAGTGACATCTATGTTCCAGTTTGTCTTCTCTTATCTTCAGTTGAAAGTAAAGGTTGATTTTTTGTTGTCATTTACACTGTACACAAACTTCATCTTCTTTCTGCTATAAAACTGCTTCATATAACTATACATTCTTCTTCCATGTTAGAGCATAACAAAGTAGATATCTTTTCAAAATTTCTTCATTTCATTCATAAAAAATAGGATATGAAGTTCAGTTGACATGCCTTCACTCATTGATAACTGCCATCAGAAGGGGGGGGGGGAATCCTAAATGCCCATTCAATATTCAGACTTCATCTTTACAAAATAAAGTTGTTGATGAGATAATAACACTCTTTCACCTTCAACTACACTTGCTAGGATGATGTAATCACATTATAAACAATTAAATTGAATATCCCAAGTAATCCAAATATGGAAAATCTATATAAACAAAGACTACCAGAAATGAAATAATAATCAACAAAAACATTTAACTTCTTCTCATACGTAGAAATCATCAACTTCAATGTCACATAATCTTCAATAAGTTAATCACCAGCATGCAATTCAAAATAATCACAACACAACAACAGCTATTCAAGATTTGCCTCCACCAAAAACCATTAAGTGCAGTGAACCAAATAATCTGCTTTGCCAAAATGAAACCTCTTACAAAATCAAACACATTAAATTGAACAGTGCAAATTATTTCCAAAAAATTCCCAAGCATTAAAAATTTAAAAACCATGTAAAAACTTAAGTGACGAGCAATACCGGCAGAGTACAAAAACCACACACAACACCAAACAAACACCATTTCTGCTAATATTTCTTTATAAAATTGAATCAAATATCTGAAACTGTGTAAATTTCAAACAGTATTCTTAACAGAATGCATAAATATAGTATGAAAGTAATACAGTATGCCAACAATCAACCCGCATGTCCATACATGACTAAAATTTATAACTCAACTAAACTAACCAATATACTATTTTTCAGTGAAATCTCTCACAGGATAGCAATTATGAAATTGAATTCTGCAAACTATTGGGAACTTATTTACCATTTAAAAAGTAGACATTCAGAAAAACTCACATTTTCTAAACACTTGGGTGTAAAAACCGACAACATGCATAACCAAAACAAGACCACAGAAACTTGGAAGATAAGTTCATTGATAATTTTTTAATTTCTAAAGGAAACTTCTGTTCACTGTCATATGTAAAATAATATGAATGTAAAAATGCATTAGGAATTTAAGAAATATGCATAACAACACATCAAGACATGGTACAGTGAATATGTGAAAACATAAACATTAAGAAATAATTTCAAATAAACATTAAGATTTATATTAAATTTGCTAAAAACACTTCTACTTTTCAACAATTAACTTAATTAATATGAAATATATGTTATGTATCAAAGCTCAATGCATATAAACAATGTTATGTGTTAGTGTGTCAAAATGTAAACAAACAAACAAAACAGTACTGATGAAGCAACATTTATTTACATAGGAAAAACAATAATGAATATACTAATTCAAATTATATAGAAATAAATTTAGTAAGCAAATATATCAGCTACACATGAAAGATGTGCAATAAAAAGAAAAAAATGGAAAGAATATGTACTTGGACACTGCTCGACAGGATTCGAGCAATCCAATACTATTCAAATTAAAAACAGAAACAAATTTCTACTAAATAGACTTGAAATTAGGAAAAACACAATTAAATGAAGGGAGAAACAACAACAACAATGAATTGATTTTTGTTTTCACTAATTTACAATAAATAGGCTTAAATTAAAAGTTGGCATTCTTAAAGAGGGGGGGGGGGGGGTGCACACTGTGAAACTGAATTCAGTCTTATTGTTAGATTTTAAATCTTCAACTTTAAAAAGAAATGTCAGTATAATTTCAATCAATAAATAAATCATTTTCCAATACTAATAACAACTCTTATAATATAAATAACCTGAATTACTTAAACACAGTACAGCGAAGAAGAGATATCGAGATAACAGCATACATTGCTAGTAAAAAAAATATTAACTATACACTAATAATAAAAATTAAATTAATTATTTCAATAACTAACAGCTTAATCATGAATATATGCATAACTTACAATACTATATATATATTTTTTTCAAACCATGTAACTAAGAAATACCTTTGTGGCCTTATCCAAAGAGAAAACACTCAACGATTTGTTCCTTTAAGATAACAAACAAGCCTATAGGTGCTTCCCATTTGGAATCAGGCCACAGAAAAGATACCATAAATAAACAGGTGATAATCCAATGAGAAGTAATTAAAACAAATGAGTTAAAATTACTTCTAAGACGCTTAATTACAAAATAAAGAAACAAAACTTAATTTATGCAAAAGTAAGCTTAAAATTGAACATAAAGATTTAATTTTTGCTCATAGGAGATAAATGAAATAAATAAAAAAAAGCAAAATGTTTGTTTACAAATAAATAGAGCAAAATAAGCAAATGCCAGAAATCGAGCATTTTATTCACCCACACAAATCTCCTAATATTTTCAAAGTGCAGGGACGACATTTTCATCCAAGACAGGCGGTACACAGGAATGAAACAAAACCCACAACTTTCTTCAAAGATCTACGGGTGCACAGGATAACACAGCAAAGCATCGTGCAGGTGAAAAGCAACCCTCCGGTTACGTACCAAGTGCCATGCCGAATGAACACAGGATTGAAAAGTGAAATACAGGAATGTAGGGGAGTTCGCCTTTCCCATCCAAGTTGCTTGATGCACAGGATAACATGGCACAGCATTCTCTTCTTGTCAAGACACATCATGCTTCTTTGTCTTCATTCTTCTTAAATTCTCATTTCTTGCTTTGTCAATTAAGTTAATGCGTATTTTAATTTCAAGATTAATCAGTACTATTTCACTTAATATTATTGATTATAATAAAATTCTTTGTATATATTTAGGTTACACTAAAATCAAATAAGTTAAATTATCATGAAACTATTAATAAATAAACTAATTCACTGCACATAATAAAAATATTGTTGCAAAATTAAATAATAAACAGTATAAACTTTAACAATTACTCAAACTGATTGTTATCACTTCAACACTGTAGTAAAATTACATCATATTATAAAAAAGATGTTACTACATAGAAATTATACTATAGCAAAGCATTTTATTATGAATTGAGCAGTCAATAATATTAAATAACTGAATAAAATTAACCATGCACCAAGCCATTTATAAAGGAAATTGATTTCTTATTCATTACATAAAAGGGTTGTATATGTTATTAAGTAATACTAAAGCAAAAGTACTACACTATACTAGAATAAGAAGTGAAAAATCAATATAAATAAAACTAAATCTAAATTGTAATATTAATATACACCAAGTCAATAGTAAAGGAAAATGATTTCTTGTATATATGAACAATTAGACTACAAAAGCAAAGTACTTCATCATACGTGAGAAACAAAAGTGGAATAGCAATTAATGAAAAAAAAAGCTAAGTATTAATAAAATGAAATGTATAAGTGAATTCATTACTAAATCAAATATGCATCCAGTTATTACAAGAAGAAATTTATTTCCAATTCATATTATGGAAGGGTTATATAATTAAATTTTTCTTGTATTAAGAAAATAAAGGATGCATAAATTTCAATATTGAATAAACATGCCAATGTTTTTAAGATGTATCATCACTACGTTCAAAATTCATATTACAGAAGTTATAACATAGATAACAAACATACATATAAAAAAATAAACACTTACCTTGCAATTTTTAAAAATGTTCCTTCTTAAAGCAAAATTAATTTCACTGTCACAAATTTCAATTCTCATGAAGGATAAACCAGTGAAAGCATTCCATTCTTGTTAAAATTAATCACAAAATGTGCTAAAAAAGAAATCGCAACATATGGAAGTTGAAGGTCAATGAATGAACTTCAAACTTTTCTAGCACAGATAGAAGCAGTAGAAATATTTCTCAGGATGACTTTCACACATATCATCCGGGAAATTCATTCAGCTTCGACTAGTTGTTAAAAATCATCATACACAAACACTTCGGAATTAGAATTCATCACAGATGAAAACAAAATTAAAATCTTCTTCAAACCTCTCTCGCACACAAAGACATTCTTTTCGGCAGTTTCTCTTTTAATCTTGAAACACACGCAATCCATAAAACTCATTCTTGAAGAGGAAATCCGCTCAGTAAATATGCAAAACATCCATCTACAAAAGAAAAAAAAAATTAATTAGAAATTAAAAAAGATTTCTAGAAAAGCACAAACAATGGAAGAGCACACACGCCGACAACCAACGGACAAATGAAATTCAAATGAAGAGCCGTTGAAATCAGTTCGGTTAACAGTTAATCAGGATTCAACCGCCTAGCAAAGAAATAATTAAGATTGCGATCACATGTTCGGATCCCATCGAACCAATCAGTGGTGTAGGATGACTTACTCACCATGACCGCTACGGTGTCTATTCAGTTTCCAATAATAACAACTCATTTCATGAATGGCAACATTGTACATTTACTTCCCCTCCCGAAGAGAAAAATGACAACAAACTTTTTATCTATCGGAACTGATTGTTACATTTTTTTTTAATTTTAGAAAAGGAATTTTAAACAGAAGAATTTTAATTTCAGTTACTCATCGGAACTTTTTTTTTTTTTCTCTTTTCTTCATATGCATTTAAGATTTTCTTTTACCAAATACATTTTTTTTTTTTTATTTTCCTTATAACATTTATTATTATTAATTTTTTAAAAATGTCAAACAGAAGTCTATACATAAGAATTTTTTTTTTTTTTCAATATTTTCAGTCAAGTGCAATACACAACTCATGAATTAAATATAAAGGAGGGAAACTTTAGAAATGATTATTTTCACCATAAAAATATTAAATTCAATATAATACTGTCAAGCATTTAATGGATTAAATACATTGGAAGGAAATGTATACTTTTAAAGGTGAGGAATGTAAATTGGGGGGGGGGGGGGGTAATAACCTGTTTTATAATAAAAAATAAGAATTATCACTTTAATAAACAATATAAGCTCCAAATGTAAACTTAAACTCATTTTGTTATTCATTAGACCTACTAATCCCAAAATTCCTTACTAGCTAAATAGATGCAATTAGATGTATTATAACTCATTTAAAGTAAAAGAAAAGATACAAACCTACAGTTCACATGAAGAAACAATTATGCACTTAATTTTTCATAAAATTTCATATTGATAAATGTTAAAATTTTCTGCAAAACAGAAACAAACAAATTAGCATCATCAAAACAGTACATTTTGATATCATGTCACATACATAAACAAATCTTTCACACTGTGATTTTACATTCAAAAAGCAAGTAATGAAGGTTTTCACACTTCAATATCCAAATAAATTTCCACAACACAAAGGAAATATGCAGTTGGGTGATGAAGCTTGCATAAATGTACAAAGCAAAATTTAAAAATATGAATTTTATGTGCAAAACAAAAGTAAGGTGGGAGTGGTCATGCAATTCATATATAGACAAAGCAGGATTAACAAAACACTATATAAACTTAAAATCATCTTATAAGAACATTACACTGAACAATATTTTGTTTCAAGGATATTAACATTTTTATGTCTTTTCTGCAACTTACCTGGTTGCTACTTTCAAAGCAGAACTACCAATTCATTTGTAGAACCAGAAAATAAAAAAAATAAAAAAATTGAAAGAAAGCAGAAGCGTTTCATTTTACTAACAGTTTTTGTTTTTATAGCAACCAGAGAATATGGGGGGGGGGGGGGAATGAACTACAAATGCTATGAACCATGCAAAGCTTAAAATTCTTCAAAGCGTGTCCAAATAATAATAAGATATATCATACTCATTATTTTTTTTTATTTAAAGAAACTGACATTATGAAGACATTAGTAAAGTAAGCAGTGGTAATCTCAGTTTAATGCAATTGAAGGGGGGGGGGGGGAACTTTTATAACAAATAATAATTTAAGATATTTATTATTCAATACAAAATAAAATATTTGTTTTCGAAAAAGATTTCAAAGAAATCCTAACCAAATCAATTGTAAACATTGTTTTTTATGTGCTTCACTGAATTTAAAATGTTTCAGTGAATTTTTGTATTACATGAACTTGTTAATCACTGTTTCAGAGAATGTCAACAAACCATCAGTCACTTTCCTTTAATATTCTAATACGAATATTTCTATAGAATAAACACGTGTTAATGAGTAACTAACTTTATACAATAATAAATTTTTAGCTTTATACAATAATAAAGAATAAAACAAATTAACCTATTATTAAATGCATTTTGAAAAAGTAACTGACACATATATAAACAGGATTGAAAGAAAAAATAAAGCAATATTATCTTGATCAATTGATATAATGTGATCCGTTAAGACATCAGAAACACAAAGCAAACTAGAACATGCAGAATGGATAAAAAAATGCATTCAAATGCCATTCTGACAGCTGTCACACCACACCAACACTATACAGATAAAGTCATTGCAAACAAAACATCTATAATTTCATACGCATATATATATATAAGGCATGAAACCAAAAGCAATAACATTAAAAAAATTTAAACTTCAATTAATGAACATGAAATTAATAGTACAGCAGGAAGAAAAGCTTTTTAAAAATAAACAAAATAACATCCTTTAAATGGAATAAAAGAAATCTTGTATGACCATTTTTTTAAAACTATTTCAACGTTCACTGTAAAAACAAAATTATCTCTTTAGTTCTTAGAAAATAAATTAAAAAATTACACTGGCATACAACACTATAAAAAAATATAAGGGGGGGGGAAGAGGAAACATTCTGAATGATTGCATAAATTTATTGAGCACGACACTTAAAACACACAACAAGCACAAATGAGGAAAATGCATATGGAGAAAAATTTAATGGACATCTGACAGCTTTCACACCACATGAATGGAGTGAATGGTTCATAAAATGAAACCATCCTTAATTTCATAAAAAATTTTTTTACAACATAAAATGGTAGTAAACATTAAGAGATTTAAACTAATAACTCGAAATGAAATTATCACTAGGAATGAACATGTAAAAAAAAGAAACAGTGAAAGGAAGAAGACTGAAACATCTTTTTTTTTTGGGGGGGGGGGGGGAAATCACGCACAAAAGTAATATTCTAATAAACAATTATTTAAATACTCCATCTAAAACCAATAGCGGAAATACATTTGTTACTTATTAGAAGAAGACTGTTCGATTAAAATCAGTAACCACAATACCAAAATTAAATCATAAAAATTGGCGATGCTAATTCAATATTGTCCGAATCAATACAGAAATTTATGGAACACGTTTTTTTAATAAATAATAAAAACATCATGCACATGAATTAATTACATATGGAAATGAGCCAAAATTGTATCCTGCATATTTCAACACCACACCAACACAGTGAATGTGTGTGAGAATTAAGACACATGCAAGCAAAATTAAAACCAAATATATAATTTAACAAAGTTGATTTCATAAAAGTTGTTTTCTCATGAAATAACTTTCATGGTCAAAACAGCAAATTTGGAACAGAAGACTCATTTCTTATTCACCAAAAATTTATGAGATGCCAGAAATGATTTCAGCACTCGCTCTCAAAACAAATCAAATACTTATTCATTCATTCCACACGTACCAGTAGAAATTTGTAATTATAAATTATACACATTACTGCAAGGACTGTACAACATTAAAAAGCAACAAAATCATTGAGTGTGTGTGTGTGTGGGGGGGGAATGACTCTTAATGATAATAGTAATTTATTGAGCATGTCACGTAATGAACACACAAAAGTACAAATGAGAAAAATGCATATTAAAATAAATTCAATGGAAATATAACAGCTTCCACACCACATGAACATATTGAATAGAATCAATAAAATGAAAACATCTTAAATTTTATTAAAAAGAAATTACAACATAAAATGATATTGAATATTAAAAGATGTGAACTGATAAATCGAAATGGAATGAAAACTAGATAAAGGGGGGGGGGAGGGAGATATGCACAAAATACATACTTAATTTGTAAAATACTAACAGGAATGTTCACTTAAATTAAGACACTGCAATATGAAAATTAATTTATGAAAACAGGAGATGTGAATTTAATATTGTTCGAATCAATAGAGAAATTTAGATAATATACTTCTGAAGTGAATCGTGAAGACACACTGTACATAAATTACATATGTAAACGAACCAAAATTGCATGCTGCATACTTCCACACCACACCAACACAGTGAAAATGTGCAGGGGGGGAGGGGGGGGGGAAGAGATATACATGCAAGTGAAATTGACAGGCAAAAGTATAATGGGGTGAATTTGTGTAAAATGCACACGCAACTGGAATTAATGTCTAATATTATATATATATATATATATATACACACACACAATATTTTGAAAACAAAATTAATTTTTTATGCACCACAACTTTATGCAATTCCAGATGTTTCAATCATTTAGAAAAGATTTGATCATTTTCCATGAAAACAAAACAAAATAAATTGAATTCATTTCACTACTATCAGCACAAAATTGTAATTGGGGGGGGGGGGGGGAATGGTCAAAAGATGCATGCAAGCAAGAGCGAAAACCAAAAATATAATTAAAAGAAAGTTGATTACTCGTGATATTATTTCCACATTCAAAACACAAATTGGGGGGAGGGGGGAAGTATTTTTCATGCACTCAAAATTTATAAAAAATCAGAGGTTTCAAGCAATCAGAAATGATTTCAGAATTCGCTCTCAAAACAAAAGAAAAACAAGCAGTTCATTTTTCAATTTGATTTCATTTAAAAGAAATATATGCAACCAAAAAAATTAGTTAACATTAAGAGATGCGAACTAATACATCACAATGAAATGAACACTAGAAATAAACAGTTGAAACTTAAAAAAAAAAAAAAAAAAAAAAGGGGGGGGGTGTAAGAATTTAATGCACAAAAACCACATTTAAATTTGTAATCAGAAAAAGGCTCCCTCTAAACCGAAATAGGTTATTATTTTAGAAAATACTTAAAAGAATGTTTAATTAAAATCGGTCACTACAATACCAAAGTTAATTCTCGAAAACAAAAGACATCAATTCAAATTTGTCCGCATCATTACTGAAACTTATGCTTCTTCTTTAGTGAATTGTAAAGACACCACGTACATAAATTACATATTGAAATGAACCAAAATTGCACTCTGCATACTTCCACACCACACCAACATAGTGAAAGTGTGCAATGGGGGGGGGGGGGGAGAGACATGCAACTAAAATTGAAAGCCAAAAGTATAACGAAGTGAATGTGTGTAAAATACACATGTAACAAAAATTGATGTCTAATATATATAGACTAAAGGAAATTTATTTGCTTGTGTTATTATTTTCACGGTCAAAGTTTTGAAAAGAAAATGTATTTTTTTACACACCAAAAATTCATGAAATTTCAGATGTTTCAATCATTTTGAAAGGATTTCAGCACTCGCTCTCAAAACAAAACAAAAAATAGTCATTCATTTCAAAAGTATCAGTACAAAATTGTAATTTCGAATAACACGCCTTGCTGAAAGGACTGTACTTCACTTTTGGTAATTTAATAGAAAATTTTTTTTTGGTCAGAATTATTTAGATAGCAAGAACTTATCCACGTTACCACTCAATGAATGCTGAATTGTTTTGCAATTCTAAAAAAACAAAGTGAATGCAGATTATGAATCTATTTAAGAATGAATAGGAATTTATCCACAAATTGAAGAACACAAAGGAAGAAGATTTGGAAATGAAACAGTAAAGTTTTAATGTGTCACAAAAAGGGCTACCTATACTACCAAGGAGATTACTTAACGAGAAACTTGGTACGCAATTAAACATAACAGGTTTATTGAAGTGATTGGAATCAAAATTACAAAATCAGATATAATGAAAAATCTGAACGTAAACACTAAAATCAGATATAAAAGAAACTGATGATATTATAAGATTTTAATACAAACTGCAAACAAACCATTGAAAAATTTTTTAGAAAAACTTACCCATTTTCCAACTGCAGTAGCTTTTGCAATTTTTTTATTCTATTGCTTTCTCAACATATCAGAATGAGCCAAAATTCCTGAATCAAATGGCAGAATTGAAATAACTATATAAATTTTATTACAGTTTTTTGTAACAACATCTCAAGATTATGTTTGGAAAACAATTTTGACACGCCATAACAAAACACCAATGGTAGGATAATCTGACATATAACTCAATTGCTCACATTCATCATTTCACTTTCGATTCTAAAACAGTTATCACTTTCCTTCCAAAAGAAATGTCCGTCGAAAACAGTTGTTGACATGCTACAGTGTTAAACCCAAAATATTCCAAAAGAAGCGTTAGAAAAAGGAATTAAATGACGCAATTTAGCACCCGGTTGGCGTTTTTTTTTTTTCTTGTTTTTTTTTTCCCGCACTGCACTTCTGGTTTTCTATTCGCTAAATAAAAAGAACACTTACAGAATTCGACGACTACAATATGATAAAAAGACATTTCCTATTTTTAACTGGTAAAATAAATACTTCGCAACTAACAACGGAACAGAAAATTTGAAAAAGAACGACGATTAAGTTAAACACCATTTCATTTCTTTCCGTTGAAAAACAAACTCTTTTGCATCCTCTGTTCGAAGTGATAATTATCGTCTGCAGCAGGGAACGAGAATGAAGGTCCGATTTTTAAGGAAATAATAATGAGTTATAAAATATACAGCATTCTAAAATACACAAAGGAAAATTGCAAATAATATTCCGTTTAAAAGACCGCCATCGAAGTTCAAGAAATGAATTTCAACAGACACGGTCACAGTTCCTTTTGAAGCAAAATCGAGCTGCAAATCGTCTGCCAATCAAAAAACTGGAAAAGTATCCTGGGACGCTAGAATACAGCCTCTACAGATTCAAACTTTTTCACTTTTCAGTATTGGCAATTGTTTTTAAATTGTAACGTTTCGTATCAGAATGATTTATGATCCTATCCGAAAACGTTTCTCAGAAATAGGATATCATTTTCCACAATTTTTTTTTAATGCGTACAATCCATTTGATACGTTGCAACGGATAAAGTATCACGATCTTATGTTTGAATTTTGTATTACTGTGCACGGTGGCAATTCTCAGAAATAAGATATTTTATTCGAAAATGATTCATTACAACCGTTTTAACGGATCACTGATTAATATAACATACTAAAATTCTGCTTTTTTTTTTTTAATTATAAAGAAGTTTGGAAAAATACTTGGAGGTGCACACGGATAATTACTTTTCGTTTTGAATGAATTACGATTGTTTATCTGACTGTTTACTAAGAAAAATGTTGTACGGCAATAACATTTGTTACCTTCATTGAATTTTCAATTAAATGATTTCATTTCTTTTGTTAAGGATATCGTAAAAAAGGTAAGTGAGTTCTTCTAATAGGATAAAAAAAGTATTAACTCATTTGTATGCTGAATGAAATTTAATCTTTTTTTTATATAAATTTTTCATTTCTTTACTAATAAACTGCCTGTACGTATCAAGTTATGTCAGCTATCATTCAATTGAGCTACAATGTTTATCATTATTGAATAAATGTTTCTAGAAGTGATTTTTTTTTTTTTTTTTTTGGTAAATGAATTTTGAATTATTGCAACAGACAAATGTATCGCTGACGGAATCAATGTCATGGCAACTACATGTATGGAATATAGAGCTGTTTTTTTTTTTTTTTTTAAAAAAAAAAAACATTTCTCTCAAGGTGAGGAAGCCAGTATCTGTATCAGTAAAGTTAGATGATTTATTGTACATTATAAAGGGTTTATACTAAGGAGGAAGGTATAAAAATGAGGGAGGCAAGTATCTGTACCTATTTTTGTAAATAATTTCTACATCTAACTTGTGCGGATAGTTACAATTTTAAGGAATTTTGTTTCATTTCATAAAACCGACATCTGTTCCCAGAGAATAAAATAGGTATATTTGATGAATTATTAAATATCCAATATAATAAATACTTATTTTCTGTATATACTATCAAATCATTTATTGGCAACGAGAGATATTATAAGATTAGATATTTTTAAAAAAGAATGGAGACAAGTATCTGTAACTGATTTTTCTCAATTCGATTATATGTCACTTTGGACATGAAACAGCTGAGAATTAACAGAAAGAAAAATAACTGATTGGGCAACATACAAAGAAGTAACACATCAGGCAAATATGGTTTTAATTAATATATAAGCACATAAAAAAAAAATCATTTCAGTGGACATGAGAAAAATATGCAGAGAAATAAGGATTCCCACTCGAATAGGAATGGAGGCTAGTATCTGTAGCATTTCAGCTAAAATTGAATTAAATCATTAATACATTACAGAAATTGTAGTTTTTGAATAGATATGAAATAAATATTGATAAAAAATTGTATAACAGGATTTTTTTAAAAACAAATTTGTTTGGTGGGGGAACAGATATTCTATAAACAAATAAGGACTTGAATTTCATAATCAATTGTATATTGAAAATGAAGAGATTAAAAATATTACACTTTTCGGCAATGCTTAAAAAAGTATTACAAAATTCTTATTTCAGACTGAAATTAACATTGGGAAAGCATTCATGTAAGTGAAGTGCATCAAAATGTTTGTTTACACATAATGCTTTTGTGTTCTTAAGATTGAAGTGAGATTTTATAATAAGCGAGGAGGGCTTTGTATGTATATATATACATGCATATATATACATACATACATACATATACATACATACATA
>NC_079160.1:127734705-127754705 GCF_947563725.1 Argiope bruennichi
GCCGAGTGATCCACTGCTCAGAGTTGTACTTCTTATTTTTGGCCAATCGTTTCCGAAAGGTCGTTAGTGCGTTCGAGTATTATTTCAATACACTCCCCATATAGGGAAGCGATGCCACGGGGCGGTGTGCACACAGGCACATCTCTTCAAGCCTAGCCCTAGGTAACTAGGACCCCCCTCTTGCCCAAGTCGAGGGCCGGGGATAGAGCAGGCACACCCATAGTAGGCATCATAAATTCAAAGTTTAGTACTTCGTTCCCCGAGTCGCGTGGGAACCAGTACCGGCAAGGAACTTAAAAAAGCTCCTCGTTTAGACATAATAGTTTATAATTAATGATCCTTTCGCAGGTTCACCTACGAAAACCTTGTTACGACTTTTACTTCCTCTAAATGATCAAGTTTGGTCATCTTTCCGGCACACCGGCTCGACCAAAAGGCCAATCCGAGCGCCAGTCCGAAGACCTCACTAAATCATTCAATCGGTAGTAGCGACGGGCGGTGTGGACAAAGGGCAGGGACGTAATCAACACGAGCTGATGACTCGTGCTTACTGGGAATTCCTCGTTCATGGAATCAATTACACTTTCCAATCCCCAGCACGAAGGAGGTTCAACGGGTTACCCAGTCCTTTCGGACAGGGAAAGCACACGCTGATTCCTTCAATGTAGCGCGCGTGCGGCCCCGGACATCTAAGGGCATCCCAGACCTGTTATTGCTCTGTCTCGTGCGGCTAAACGCCGCTTGTCCCTCTAAGAAGAACGTCCCACTACAAGAGGATGGGAACGTCTATTTAGTAGGCTAGAGTCTCGTTCGTTATCGGAATTAACCAGACAAGTCGCCCCACCAACTAAGAACGGCCATGCACCACCACCCACAGAATCAAGAAAGAGCTCTTAATCTGTCAATCCTTCCTGTGTCCGGGCCGGGTAAGTTTTCCCGTGTTGAGTCAAATTAAGCCGCAGGCTCCATTTCTGGTGGTGCCCTTCCGTCAATTCCTTTAAGTTTCAGCTTTGCAACCATACTTCCCCCGGAACCCAAAAGCTTTGGTTTCCCGGAAGCTGCCCGGCGTGTCATTTGAGGAACACAGCCGGATCGCTGGCTGGCATCGTTTATGGTTAGAACTAGGGCGGTATCTGATCGCCTTCGAACCTCTAACTTTCGTTCTTGATTAAT
This sequence comes from Argiope bruennichi, assembly GCF_947563725.1. Taxonomy (NCBI): domain Eukaryota; kingdom Metazoa; phylum Arthropoda; class Arachnida; order Araneae; family Araneidae; genus Argiope; species Argiope bruennichi. The sequence continues at coordinate 127,735,879 of NC_079160.1, forward strand.
GGAAACATTCTTGGCAAATGCTTTCGCAGTAGTTCGTCTTGCGACGGTCCAAGAATTTCACCTCTAGCGTCGCAATACGAATGCCCCCGTCTGTCCCTCTTAATCATTACCTCGTGTTCCGAAAACCAACAAAATAGAACCGAGGTCCTATTCCATTATTCCATGCACAATTATTCAGGCGTCGCGCCTGCTTTGAGCACTCTAATTTTTTCAAAGTAAACGTGAGGGTCTCCGCCCACAACCGGTGAAGATCATAGACAGAAGCCCCCTGAACGCTCGGCAGCGAACAGTAACCACCGGTAGGCGGACCGTCCGGCCGGAGCTGAGATCCAACTACGAGCTTTTTAACCGCAACAACTTTAATATACGCTATTGGAGCTGGAATTACCGCGACTGCTGGCACCAGACTTGCTCTCCAATGGATCCTCGTTAAAGGATTTAGAGTGTACTCATTCCAATTACGGGGTCTCAAAAGAGTCCCGTATTGTTATTTTTCGTCACTACCTCCCCGTGCTGGGAGTGGGTAATTTGCGCGCCTGCTGCCTTCCTTGGATGTGGTAGCCGTTTCTCAGGCTCCCTCTCCGGAATCGAACCCTGATTCCCCGTCACCCGTTACGACCATGGTAGGCGCGTAACCTACCATCGACAGTTGATAAGGCAGACACTTGAAAGATACGTCGCCGGGACGAGCCCGTGCGATCAGCCCAAAGTTATACAGAGTCACCACAAGAGACGGACACGAGGCCCGATTGGTTTTGGTCTAATAAAAGCGCTCGTTCCCGAAGGTCGGAGCTCTGCTGCATGTATTAGCTCTAGAATTGCCACAGTTATCCAAGTAGTAAGGTACGATCCAAGGAACCATAACTGATTTAATGAGCCATTCGCGGTTTCGCCTTAATACGGCATGTACTTAGACATGCATGGCTTAATCTTTGAGACAAGCATATGACTACTGGCAGGATCAACCAGGTAACTTCCATCGTTCGTTAGAACGTTCGGAAAATGCACTCCGAATCCTTACATTTCACGAGTCGCGACCATCTCAGTCGCGGGGGACGCCTCGACAACGGAGGATCCCTCAGTCAATCTCGCTTTTTGTGTAGGTATTCCCCGTGCAATCTACAGAGGTTCTATAGTCTCACGACTTCCCCGACGGCTTCAACGCCGCGGGGCGAGTGCGGAGGCATCGAGAAGATATGTGCGCTGGACACAGATGCAGAAAACCAATCAATTCCTTTAAGTACGGTTCTGCTCGTCGCGTCAACGGCACGGGGGCCGAGCCGCTCGCAGAGAGGCTGAGATAGTTTGGAAGCGGCCAGAAAGACGGAGAATACCTCCCCGCCGATCGCAGCCTTCGTAGCAGAAGAATAACACCCTCGATCCCGGAGGCAGCGTCCGACCGACCCATAAAGAACCGAGAACCGATCCGATCGGGCACGACAGACCCACCGTCAACGTTAGAGGACCGCTTTCCCGGAGGTAGCCAACCGGTACTAACAACCCAATCCCGTTGCCGAGACCTAAGACAGGTTCGCGAGATTACGACGCGTTTTTAAAACGCATTCTGTCTCGCGATCGACCACTGTTTCCAGCAGTCACCTGCTACTCATATAGGGCTACGGACGATCCCCGACGTTCCGCTCGTGATCGCGAGTGGCGCGCGCTTTGCCCAGCCACCAGGCGACCGGAAGAAGCCGCCGCGGGCGAAAATAAGAAAAATTGTGCACAGGCAACCCGTTTCGCCGAACTAGTGCTACGTAGTATTTAGCGCTCTTCTCGGTGATTGGACTTTGAAGAAAATCGCGACTTCTCCCCTATTTGCACTTAGAAGGAAATCTCGGGTAGCGACTTCTCACTTTCTCGTGCTCCGGTTAGGACTTTGCCGAAAATCTCACATCGTCGGACTTGGACGGAAAACTAGCGAAGCGACTATCACCTTATCGCGCGTTCTGATTTGGAGTTTGCTGAAAAACGCGACTTCTCACATCGTCGGACTTAGTAGAAAATTTCACCTTATCGCGTGCTCCTATTAGGACTTTGCCGAAAATCGCGCATCTCCGTTTTTCCTTAAAATGTTTACATTTTGAATTTTCTTCAATTACTTTTTGTGAATTTTTATTGATATTTATGAAATTGTTTATGCTTCTGAATTTAAAATGTCAAGTAACATTTATATTTGTTGAATTATATTTAATTCACTCAAATACAAATTTATAGAGTTTTAATACGCTATAATTAAGTTAAATACCTGTATTTGCAGAATGTATTCTTATTTAGAACTCAATTTGGTGTAAATATTATAAAAATAATGAAATAAAGCCTTCAAATGTTGTTAAATACTTGATTCAAACCTAAAAGTAGGTCAAGCACTTAAATTCTAGCAAATTAAGATAAATGTCTGGTAAAGTTCATATTTATATGCATTCGCAGAAAGAATTCAAGTGTTCTTTGAAGTAATTCTTATTTAGAACTGAATTTGGTGTAAAGAATGTCAAATTAGTGAAGTAAAAGCTGTAAATGTTCTTGTATACTTCATATGAACTTCAAAGTAGGTCAAATTGTTTTAATAAATGCACAAGTTGTGTAATTCCCTTCATACAATGTGTAATGTATCTTCTAACAGTGCTAAAAATGAAATCTCTTTCCAATTCAAACAATTTCTACTGTAAATACTGAGGTAAATACAAATACTGTTTTTTAATATGTGAAATTCAACATATAATTGAGTGCAAGCTTTAATATAAATGTATTCCTTCATGTAATATTCAATATCATTCATTTGTGAATGAATGTGCTCATTCAGTTCTTGTACAATTAATTAGTGAGCTTAATCTTTCACTAATGCAAAATATTTCATGACATTGTAAACTTCCATTCATGTAAACATTGTGTAAAATGCAAAGATATTCTTATAGTGTGATATATACAAATATATGGCTTGTATATTCAACTTATTAATGCATAAGAGTATGATTTCTTACTGCATTTTGTGTGTATAAATATAAACATTCATCTCCCTTTATGTTTCATCTAGTATCCATTATATTGTTCATTTATTTGTTATTTAGCTTCATGGTTAATCACTTGTGAAATGTTTACTCATACTGCAAGTTGTTTTCATAATTCATGTTGAGTGAAATCATAAGATTATGTAAAATTCAAACATACAATTTGTATATTCAACACATTAGTGCTTATTACTTGTGGAAATAAGTGATATGAAGAGGTAACAGTTGTATAAAGAAAGCTCAAGTCTTAAATGAATGTTTAATGTTACTTTGTACTATAAATGCAAAGATATGGTTTTTAAATTCAACAAATTTCTGCATAAAAATGTTATTACCAACTATATTTTGTGTGCAGATTCTTCATGTACTATTTACAATCAAAGAATGCATAAATTTCTTAAAATATTTCATCAAGAATCTATATCATTAAACTCAGTAAGCTTCATCTTTACTCAGTGTGAAATGTTTCATCATATAACAGGTTGTTCTAATTATTAAATGTTGTTTATAATGCAAGGAAATCTTCATCTTCAAGTAAATACAATTTATAGATTCATATTACTTGTTCAAACAAGTTGACTGTAAGGAATGCCTAATGTTTACTTTCACTGTAAATGTAACCCTATTCTAATATTAATATTGTTTTCATGTACAGCATTATCTTGTTAGTGTTTAATTTTATGTTATATTCTGTTGAATACAGGCAGAAAGCTTGTCAATCAAATAGATAAATTATTTAGAGTCCTTTGTCCAACTATAATTTATGTGTGGGTTCCCATTTCTTCAAACAACATTTACATTCAAAGAATGTTTCATCTTAACTAAGCTTCATCTTCAAACTGTGCCAAATGTTCCCATTCTTTACTTGTAATACAATGTGGAATGCAATAACTTTCTCATATTGCAAGTTTTTTAATTTTAATAAAGTTCAAAATGTGATTGACATACTTATTTCATGTTAAATACAAACATATAGTTTGTGGATTCTACTCATAGGTGTTTATTACTTGTTCAAACAGATTATGTAAATAGATAATACTTATATGAAGAATGCTTACTATAAAGTATATGTGTAATTTCACCTTACACTGAAATTGTAACCTCTATCTAATATTAATGCAAAATTTATATGTATTTATTCATATAAACATTATATGAAGTGTAATGTCATACTTATATTGTGTTAAATAGAGCCATACATTATTAAGATTGTTATTTCCAATTCTAATTAATGTATAGCTTCATTATACAATATTTACAATGAATGAATACATAGATTTCTTCAAATGTTTCATCCAGTATCTATATTACTATGTTCAGCTTCTTATTTACTTAAAGAGAAATGTTTCTACATATTACAAGTTGTTTTTAAAGTTTAATGTCATGTAAAATGCACTGTAATATAGTTAGAAGCTGCAATATGCAAGTGCTTATTACATGTTGAAACAAGTTATATACATATGTTTCTATAAAAACCCAACCTGTGTGTAATTTTACCTTACAAAATTGTACACTCTTAATGTTGCAATGCATTCTTTTGTTCATGTGAAATGTTTCATTCATTGTTCATGTAAACACTGTATCAAATGGAACATTTCCTTTTACTTACATTATGTTAAATACAGGCATAAAGTTTGAACATTCAATGAAGAAGTTATTAAGAGTGTTTTTTTACAATTGCAATATGTCTGCAAGATTCTTATTTCTTCATAGTGTTTACAATAAGAATACATTAATTGCTTCTCCTGTTTAAGCATATTCTTTAATCTATATGAAATGTACCCATTTTTACATTTAGTGTTATGTGAAATGCAGTAAAATACTCATAAACTGGTAACTATAAACATACAAGAGCATATAACTTATATATGAAGTTGCATATAAAATGATTATTCTGTTAAACATTGTAATTGTTATCTTTCTTTTAATGTAAACATTGTGAGAAATTCTTATAATGAGATAAGTACAAACACTAAGCAATTATTTTCAACATTTCAGTTAATTCTGTTTGTCGAAACAAACGTCCTCATTAAACTATGTCAGTTTATTAATGTAAAGAATACTCAAAAAGTCTCACATGTACTTGTTATGCATGAAACAGACCTTACAAGTTTCAATATTAAAAATGTTAACGTGTAAGACAGTTACATTCTTTTATACTGAGTGGTTTATATTTCCAATATCATTTCTGTCACATATCATTGATATCAAAAAGACATAAATTGTCTCTTATGTGTACACAAACATTGTAACAACCATCTGAATGCTAAACATGTAAGTGCATACCACATATAAAGCTGCATGTAAAATGATAATTCTTTAATTAATGCAAAACATTAACAAACATAGAAATTGTCATTTCTTTATGTTAATGATGTGTGAAATGTTTCTAATGTGCTAGGTTACGATTTTCAATAATTCAGTAAATACTGTTTGTCTAAATAAGCTTACGCATTAAACTATCAGTTACTTGTAAGGTTTATTCTTGTAAATAACAATTAAATAATGTCAAATGTACTTGTTATTGAGAAAAGAACACATACAAGTTTTTATATTATAAAAATAAATGTATAAATACAGTTATATAATTATATATTGAATGGTATATCTTTCCTTCACCATTTCAGGCACAAACCATTGAGATCAAACTAACTTATATTAACCCTGACATGTACACAAACATTATAATAACCATTTCAATGATACATTGTTTCAGATTTAAACATTTTCTGTGTTAATATTTGTCTGAAATTCAATGAATGCACAGTTGAGTACAACAAAGTCAATTCTATTTTTGAACATAATGCATGTGCACTATTAACATTATTATTTTAAAGCATTAAACATAAAAAGATACATTAACTTCAAATTACTATTAAATAAACAATCTTTAACAAGTCATAAATTATATGTAATGCATTTTTTTCATTGGTAGTTCTTAAATTTGGGGAAAATGATCTTTGTATATGTAACGATGAAGAATATTCTGTGTTGAAACATGACATGTTTGTATGAAAATAACTAAATTACCTTATCCATAATGTTAATAAAATTAGGAATGTAGTAAAACTCTTATTATCAATGAAAATTCATTTTCTGATGTACTATATCTACATTTTTTTAAAAATATAAGTAGTGCACACTGCAACTTGAATGTCACCGAGGAATCCTCGTAACAATTCTCTACTCACAAATGTGAAAATGATAACTTTTCTAACCATTAACATCATTATTATCCTCCTTCAAAGCATGTGTGTTTCAAATTAAAACACTTTTTATGAAAATATTTATGAAATTTTGTCTAAAATTCAATAACACTGCATTTCAGTACAACGAGACAGAAGAAATCCTATTCTAAAGCATAGTTCAAACATAAAAAAAGTTATGTAATCTAAAAAATTACTAATAAATTCAGATTTCTTATATAGAAAAGAAGTGTAATTAATATATATTTTAATTGCTATCAATTTAATTTGGTAAAAATGGTATGTGAATATGCAAGGATGAATAATGTTCTACGAAGAAACATTGCAAGTTTGTATTAGATATTCAAATTCATTTAAAATCCTTAATGTGAAAAAAAATATTGAATGCAGTGTACCCAAATATTCATAAAAGTCCTATTTTTAAAACTATTACAGTTCATACTTGGCCTAAAAAAAAAGGAGCAGACACTGTTAATTGAATGTTGTCGTGGAATCTTCGAAACACTCTTTTGTTTACAAGTGTGTCAAATACAGTATTCATAAACTTAAATCCACTTACCTCATTATGATCCTTCTTCAATGAAGCAAATATCAAAACACCTTGTTAATGAAGAGATTTTAATACTATTATTCACATATATCATTTGTTCTTCATTGTTGCCTTTAATATTGTTGATGTAACAATGTGTTGAAAAGTATTAAGAACAATATTCACTGTTGCTTACAGTTAGCTAAGAATAATAGAATCATAAATTGTTACTGGGCATCATTGTTGATGTAACAATGCATTTAAATAGTGTTCATAACTATACTGTCCATTTAGTCTCTAAAGAATTCATAAATTGCATGTATTTAAATAGTAACAATTAACTATTCATGGAAATAATGAATTAACACCTAACACAGTAAACAATATGCTATTTAACATTGTGAAATCAGTCAAACTCAGTGTAGAAATGCTTCCTATGGATTTTCATCAAAACAAGTCTTTTCCACTAAAATTCTTTGAATGAAAATTGAAACAGCTTTCATGTATGTTGTCTTCCAGCATCTCTTTGTATGAAGAAAATGATCAACACATCATTTCAGAAGAGTGACATCTATGTTCCAGTTTGTCTTCTCTTATCTTCAGTTGAAAGTAAAGGTTGATTTTTTGTTGTCATTTACACTGTACACAAACTTCATCTTCTTTCTGCTATAAAACTGCTTCATATAACTATACATTCTTCTTCCATGTTAGAGCATAACAAAGTAGATATCTTTTCAAAATTTCTTCATTTCATTCATAAAAAATAGGATATGAAGTTCAGTTGACATGCCTTCACTCATTGATAACTGCCATCAGAAGGGGGGGGGGGAATCCTAAATGCCCATTCAATATTCAGACTTCATCTTTACAAAATAAAGTTGTTGATGAGATAATAACACTCTTTCACCTTCAACTACACTTGCTAGGATGATGTAATCACATTATAAACAATTAAATTGAATATCCCAAGTAATCCAAATATGGAAAATCTATATAAACAAAGACTACCAGAAATGAAATAATAATCAACAAAAACATTTAACTTCTTCTCATACGTAGAAATCATCAACTTCAATGTCACATAATCTTCAATAAGTTAATCACCAGCATGCAATTCAAAATAATCACAACACAACAACAGCTATTCAAGATTTGCCTCCACCAAAAACCATTAAGTGCAGTGAACCAAATAATCTGCTTTGCCAAAATGAAACCTCTTACAAAATCAAACACATTAAATTGAACAGTGCAAATTATTTCCAAAAAATTCCCAAGCATTAAAAATTTAAAAACCATGTAAAAACTTAAGTGACGAGCAATACCGGCAGAGTACAAAAACCACACACAACACCAAACAAACACCATTTCTGCTAATATTTCTTTATAAAATTGAATCAAATATCTGAAACTGTGTAAATTTCAAACAGTATTCTTAACAGAATGCATAAATATAGTATGAAAGTAATACAGTATGCCAACAATCAACCCGCATGTCCATACATGACTAAAATTTATAACTCAACTAAACTAACCAATATACTATTTTTCAGTGAAATCTCTCACAGGATAGCAATTATGAAATTGAATTCTGCAAACTATTGGGAACTTATTTACCATTTAAAAAGTAGACATTCAGAAAAACTCACATTTTCTAAACACTTGGGTGTAAAAACCGACAACATGCATAACCAAAACAAGACCACAGAAACTTGGAAGATAAGTTCATTGATAATTTTTTAATTTCTAAAGGAAACTTCTGTTCACTGTCATATGTAAAATAATATGAATGTAAAAATGCATTAGGAATTTAAGAAATATGCATAACAACACATCAAGACATGGTACAGTGAATATGTGAAAACATAAACATTAAGAAATAATTTCAAATAAACATTAAGATTTATATTAAATTTGCTAAAAACACTTCTACTTTTCAACAATTAACTTAATTAATATGAAATATATGTTATGTATCAAAGCTCAATGCATATAAACAATGTTATGTGTTAGTGTGTCAAAATGTAAACAAACAAACAAAACAGTACTGATGAAGCAACATTTATTTACATAGGAAAAACAATAATGAATATACTAATTCAAATTATATAGAAATAAATTTAGTAAGCAAATATATCAGCTACACATGAAAGATGTGCAATAAAAAGAAAAAAATGGAAAGAATATGTACTTGGACACTGCTCGACAGGATTCGAGCAATCCAATACTATTCAAATTAAAAACAGAAACAAATTTCTACTAAATAGACTTGAAATTAGGAAAAACACAATTAAATGAAGGGAGAAACAACAACAACAATGAATTGATTTTTGTTTTCACTAATTTACAATAAATAGGCTTAAATTAAAAGTTGGCATTCTTAAAGAGGGGGGGGGGGGGGTGCACACTGTGAAACTGAATTCAGTCTTATTGTTAGATTTTAAATCTTCAACTTTAAAAAGAAATGTCAGTATAATTTCAATCAATAAATAAATCATTTTCCAATACTAATAACAACTCTTATAATATAAATAACCTGAATTACTTAAACACAGTACAGCGAAGAAGAGATATCGAGATAACAGCATACATTGCTAGTAAAAAAAATATTAACTATACACTAATAATAAAAATTAAATTAATTATTTCAATAACTAACAGCTTAATCATGAATATATGCATAACTTACAATACTATATATATATTTTTTTCAAACCATGTAACTAAGAAATACCTTTGTGGCCTTATCCAAAGAGAAAACACTCAACGATTTGTTCCTTTAAGATAACAAACAAGCCTATAGGTGCTTCCCATTTGGAATCAGGCCACAGAAAAGATACCATAAATAAACAGGTGATAATCCAATGAGAAGTAATTAAAACAAATGAGTTAAAATTACTTCTAAGACGCTTAATTACAAAATAAAGAAACAAAACTTAATTTATGCAAAAGTAAGCTTAAAATTGAACATAAAGATTTAATTTTTGCTCATAGGAGATAAATGAAATAAATAAAAAAAAGCAAAATGTTTGTTTACAAATAAATAGAGCAAAATAAGCAAATGCCAGAAATCGAGCATTTTATTCACCCACACAAATCTCCTAATATTTTCAAAGTGCAGGGACGACATTTTCATCCAAGACAGGCGGTACACAGGAATGAAACAAAACCCACAACTTTCTTCAAAGATCTACGGGTGCACAGGATAACACAGCAAAGCATCGTGCAGGTGAAAAGCAACCCTCCGGTTACGTACCAAGTGCCATGCCGAATGAACACAGGATTGAAAAGTGAAATACAGGAATGTAGGGGAGTTCGCCTTTCCCATCCAAGTTGCTTGATGCACAGGATAACATGGCACAGCATTCTCTTCTTGTCAAGACACATCATGCTTCTTTGTCTTCATTCTTCTTAAATTCTCATTTCTTGCTTTGTCAATTAAGTTAATGCGTATTTTAATTTCAAGATTAATCAGTACTATTTCACTTAATATTATTGATTATAATAAAATTCTTTGTATATATTTAGGTTACACTAAAATCAAATAAGTTAAATTATCATGAAACTATTAATAAATAAACTAATTCACTGCACATAATAAAAATATTGTTGCAAAATTAAATAATAAACAGTATAAACTTTAACAATTACTCAAACTGATTGTTATCACTTCAACACTGTAGTAAAATTACATCATATTATAAAAAAGATGTTACTACATAGAAATTATACTATAGCAAAGCATTTTATTATGAATTGAGCAGTCAATAATATTAAATAACTGAATAAAATTAACCATGCACCAAGCCATTTATAAAGGAAATTGATTTCTTATTCATTACATAAAAGGGTTGTATATGTTATTAAGTAATACTAAAGCAAAAGTACTACACTATACTAGAATAAGAAGTGAAAAATCAATATAAATAAAACTAAATCTAAATTGTAATATTAATATACACCAAGTCAATAGTAAAGGAAAATGATTTCTTGTATATATGAACAATTAGACTACAAAAGCAAAGTACTTCATCATACGTGAGAAACAAAAGTGGAATAGCAATTAATGAAAAAAAAAGCTAAGTATTAATAAAATGAAATGTATAAGTGAATTCATTACTAAATCAAATATGCATCCAGTTATTACAAGAAGAAATTTATTTCCAATTCATATTATGGAAGGGTTATATAATTAAATTTTTCTTGTATTAAGAAAATAAAGGATGCATAAATTTCAATATTGAATAAACATGCCAATGTTTTTAAGATGTATCATCACTACGTTCAAAATTCATATTACAGAAGTTATAACATAGATAACAAACATACATATAAAAAAATAAACACTTACCTTGCAATTTTTAAAAATGTTCCTTCTTAAAGCAAAATTAATTTCACTGTCACAAATTTCAATTCTCATGAAGGATAAACCAGTGAAAGCATTCCATTCTTGTTAAAATTAATCACAAAATGTGCTAAAAAAGAAATCGCAACATATGGAAGTTGAAGGTCAATGAATGAACTTCAAACTTTTCTAGCACAGATAGAAGCAGTAGAAATATTTCTCAGGATGACTTTCACACATATCATCCGGGAAATTCATTCAGCTTCGACTAGTTGTTAAAAATCATCATACACAAACACTTCGGAATTAGAATTCATCACAGATGAAAACAAAATTAAAATCTTCTTCAAACCTCTCTCGCACACAAAGACATTCTTTTCGGCAGTTTCTCTTTTAATCTTGAAACACACGCAATCCATAAAACTCATTCTTGAAGAGGAAATCCGCTCAGTAAATATGCAAAACATCCATCTACAAAAGAAAAAAAAAATTAATTAGAAATTAAAAAAGATTTCTAGAAAAGCACAAACAATGGAAGAGCACACACGCCGACAACCAACGGACAAATGAAATTCAAATGAAGAGCCGTTGAAATCAGTTCGGTTAACAGTTAATCAGGATTCAACCGCCTAGCAAAGAAATAATTAAGATTGCGATCACATGTTCGGATCCCATCGAACCAATCAGTGGTGTAGGATGACTTACTCACCATGACCGCTACGGTGTCTATTCAGTTTCCAATAATAACAACTCATTTCATGAATGGCAACATTGTACATTTACTTCCCCTCCCGAAGAGAAAAATGACAACAAACTTTTTATCTATCGGAACTGATTGTTACATTTTTTTTTAATTTTAGAAAAGGAATTTTAAACAGAAGAATTTTAATTTCAGTTACTCATCGGAACTTTTTTTTTTTTTCTCTTTTCTTCATATGCATTTAAGATTTTCTTTTACCAAATACATTTTTTTTTTTTTATTTTCCTTATAACATTTATTATTATTAATTTTTTAAAAATGTCAAACAGAAGTCTATACATAAGAATTTTTTTTTTTTTTCAATATTTTCAGTCAAGTGCAATACACAACTCATGAATTAAATATAAAGGAGGGAAACTTTAGAAATGATTATTTTCACCATAAAAATATTAAATTCAATATAATACTGTCAAGCATTTAATGGATTAAATACATTGGAAGGAAATGTATACTTTTAAAGGTGAGGAATGTAAATTGGGGGGGGGGGGGGGTAATAACCTGTTTTATAATAAAAAATAAGAATTATCACTTTAATAAACAATATAAGCTCCAAATGTAAACTTAAACTCATTTTGTTATTCATTAGACCTACTAATCCCAAAATTCCTTACTAGCTAAATAGATGCAATTAGATGTATTATAACTCATTTAAAGTAAAAGAAAAGATACAAACCTACAGTTCACATGAAGAAACAATTATGCACTTAATTTTTCATAAAATTTCATATTGATAAATGTTAAAATTTTCTGCAAAACAGAAACAAACAAATTAGCATCATCAAAACAGTACATTTTGATATCATGTCACATACATAAACAAATCTTTCACACTGTGATTTTACATTCAAAAAGCAAGTAATGAAGGTTTTCACACTTCAATATCCAAATAAATTTCCACAACACAAAGGAAATATGCAGTTGGGTGATGAAGCTTGCATAAATGTACAAAGCAAAATTTAAAAATATGAATTTTATGTGCAAAACAAAAGTAAGGTGGGAGTGGTCATGCAATTCATATATAGACAAAGCAGGATTAACAAAACACTATATAAACTTAAAATCATCTTATAAGAACATTACACTGAACAATATTTTGTTTCAAGGATATTAACATTTTTATGTCTTTTCTGCAACTTACCTGGTTGCTACTTTCAAAGCAGAACTACCAATTCATTTGTAGAACCAGAAAATAAAAAAAATAAAAAAATTGAAAGAAAGCAGAAGCGTTTCATTTTACTAACAGTTTTTGTTTTTATAGCAACCAGAGAATATGGGGGGGGGGGGGGAATGAACTACAAATGCTATGAACCATGCAAAGCTTAAAATTCTTCAAAGCGTGTCCAAATAATAATAAGATATATCATACTCATTATTTTTTTTTATTTAAAGAAACTGACATTATGAAGACATTAGTAAAGTAAGCAGTGGTAATCTCAGTTTAATGCAATTGAAGGGGGGGGGGGGGAACTTTTATAACAAATAATAATTTAAGATATTTATTATTCAATACAAAATAAAATATTTGTTTTCGAAAAAGATTTCAAAGAAATCCTAACCAAATCAATTGTAAACATTGTTTTTTATGTGCTTCACTGAATTTAAAATGTTTCAGTGAATTTTTGTATTACATGAACTTGTTAATCACTGTTTCAGAGAATGTCAACAAACCATCAGTCACTTTCCTTTAATATTCTAATACGAATATTTCTATAGAATAAACACGTGTTAATGAGTAACTAACTTTATACAATAATAAATTTTTAGCTTTATACAATAATAAAGAATAAAACAAATTAACCTATTATTAAATGCATTTTGAAAAAGTAACTGACACATATATAAACAGGATTGAAAGAAAAAATAAAGCAATATTATCTTGATCAATTGATATAATGTGATCCGTTAAGACATCAGAAACACAAAGCAAACTAGAACATGCAGAATGGATAAAAAAATGCATTCAAATGCCATTCTGACAGCTGTCACACCACACCAACACTATACAGATAAAGTCATTGCAAACAAAACATCTATAATTTCATACGCATATATATATATAAGGCATGAAACCAAAAGCAATAACATTAAAAAAATTTAAACTTCAATTAATGAACATGAAATTAATAGTACAGCAGGAAGAAAAGCTTTTTAAAAATAAACAAAATAACATCCTTTAAATGGAATAAAAGAAATCTTGTATGACCATTTTTTTAAAACTATTTCAACGTTCACTGTAAAAACAAAATTATCTCTTTAGTTCTTAGAAAATAAATTAAAAAATTACACTGGCATACAACACTATAAAAAAATATAAGGGGGGGGGAAGAGGAAACATTCTGAATGATTGCATAAATTTATTGAGCACGACACTTAAAACACACAACAAGCACAAATGAGGAAAATGCATATGGAGAAAAATTTAATGGACATCTGACAGCTTTCACACCACATGAATGGAGTGAATGGTTCATAAAATGAAACCATCCTTAATTTCATAAAAAATTTTTTTACAACATAAAATGGTAGTAAACATTAAGAGATTTAAACTAATAACTCGAAATGAAATTATCACTAGGAATGAACATGTAAAAAAAAGAAACAGTGAAAGGAAGAAGACTGAAACATCTTTTTTTTTTGGGGGGGGGGGGGGAAATCACGCACAAAAGTAATATTCTAATAAACAATTATTTAAATACTCCATCTAAAACCAATAGCGGAAATACATTTGTTACTTATTAGAAGAAGACTGTTCGATTAAAATCAGTAACCACAATACCAAAATTAAATCATAAAAATTGGCGATTGCTAATTCAATATTGTCCGAATCAATACAGAAATTTATGGAACACGTTTTTTTAATAAATAATAAAAACATCATGCACATGAATTAATTACATATGGAAATGAGCCAAAATTGTATCCTGCATATTTCAACACCACACCAACACAGTGAATGTGTGTGAGAATTAAGACACATGCAAGCAAAATTAAAACCAAATATATAATTTAACAAAGTTGATTTCATAAAAGTTGTTTTCTCATGAAATAACTTTCATGGTCAAAACAGCAAATTTGGAACAGAAGACTCATTTCTTATTCACCAAAAATTTATGAGATGCCAGAAATGATTTCAGCACTCGCTCTCAAAACAAATCAAATACTTATTCATTCATTCCACACGTACCAGTAGAAATTTGTAATTATAAATTATACACATTACTGCAAGGACTGTACAACATTAAAAAGCAACAAAATCATTGAGTGTGTGTGTGTGTGGGGGGGGAATGACTCTTAATGATAATAGTAATTTATTGAGCATGTCACGTAATGAACACACAAAAGTACAAATGAGAAAAATGCATATTAAAATAAATTCAATGGAAATATAACAGCTTCCACACCACATGAACATATTGAATAGAATCAATAAAATGAAAACATCTTAAATTTTATTAAAAAGAAATTACAACATAAAATGATATTGAATATTAAAAGATGTGAACTGATAAATCGAAATGGAATGAAAACTAGATAAAGGGGGGGGGGAGGGAGATATGCACAAAATACATACTTAATTTGTAAAATACTAACAGGAATGTTCACTTAAATTAAGACACTGCAATATGAAAATTAATTTATGAAAACAGGAGATGTGAATTTAATATTGTTCGAATCAATAGAGAAATTTAGATAATATACTTCTGAAGTGAATCGTGAAGACACACTGTACATAAATTACATATGTAAACGAACCAAAATTGCATGCTGCATACTTCCACACCACACCAACACAGTGAAAATGTGCAGGGGGGGAGGGGGGGGGGAAGAGATATACATGCAAGTGAAATTGACAGGCAAAAGTATAATGGGGTGAATTTGTGTAAAATGCACACGCAACTGGAATTAATGTCTAATATATATATATATATATATATATACACACACACAATATTTTGAAAACAAAATTAATTTTTTATGCACCACAACTTTATGCAATTCCAGATGTTTCAATCATTTAGAAAAGATTTGATCATTTTCCATGAAAACAAAACAAAATAAATTGAATTCATTTCACTACTATCAGCACAAAATTGTAATTGGGGGGGGGGGGGGGAATGGTCAAAAGATGCATGCAAGCAAGAGCGAAAACCAAAAATATAATTAAAAGAAAGTTGATTACTCGTGATATTATTTCCACATTCAAAACACAAATTGGGGGGAGGGGGGAAGTATTTTTCATGCACTCAAAATTTATAAAAAATCAGAGGTTTCAAGCAATCAGAAATGATTTCAGAATTCGCTCTCAAAACAAAAGAAAAACAAGCAGTTCATTTTTCAATTTGATTTCATTTAAAAGAAATATATGCAACCAAAAAAATTAGTTAACATTAAGAGATGCGAACTAATACATCACAATGAAATGAACACTAGAAATAAACAGTTGAAACTTAAAAAAAAAAAAAAAAAAAAAAGGGGGGGGGTGTAAGAATTTAATGCACAAAAACCACATTTAAATTTGTAATCAGAAAAAGGCTCCCTCTAAACCGAAATAGGTTATTATTTTAGAAAATACTTAAAAGAATGTTTAATTAAAATCGGTCACTACAATACCAAAGTTAATTCTCGAAAACAAAAGACATCAATTCAAATTTGTCCGCATCATTACTGAAACTTATGCTTCTTCTTTAGTGAATTGTAAAGACACCACGTACATAAATTACATATTGAAATGAACCAAAATTGCACTCTGCATACTTCCACACCACACCAACATAGTGAAAGTGTGCAATGGGGGGGGGGGGGGAGAGACATGCAACTAAAATTGAAAGCCAAAAGTATAACGAAGTGAATGTGTGTAAAATACACATGTAACAAAAATTGATGTCTAATATATATAGACTAAAGGAAATTTATTTGCTTGTGTTATTATTTTCACGGTCAAAGTTTTGAAAAGAAAATGTATTTTTTTACACACCAAAAATTCATGAAATTTCAGATGTTTCAATCATTTTGAAAGGATTTCAGCACTCGCTCTCAAAACAAAACAAAAAATAGTCATTCATTTCAAAAGTATCAGTACAAAATTGTAATTTCGAATAACACGCCTTGCTGAAAGGACTGTACTTCACTTTTGGTAATTTAATAGAAAATTTTTTTTTGGTCAGAATTATTTAGATAGCAAGAACTTATCCACGTTACCACTCAATGAATGCTGAATTGTTTTGCAATTCTAAAAAAACAAAGTGAATGCAGATTATGAATCTATTTAAGAATGAATAGGAATTTATCCACAAATTGAAGAACACAAAGGAAGAAGATTTGGAAATGAAACAGTAAAGTTTTAATGTGTCACAAAAAGGGCTACCTATACTACCAAGGAGATTACTTAACGAGAAACTTGGTACGCAATTAAACATAACAGGTTTATTGAAGTGATTGGAATCAAAATTACAAAATCAGATATAATGAAAAATCTGAACGTAAACACTAAAATCAGATATAAAAGAAACTGATGATATTATAAGATTTTAATACAAACTGCAAACAAACCATTGAAAAATTTTTTAGAAAAACTTACCCATTTTCCAACTGCAGTAGCTTTTGCAATTTTTTTATTCTATTGCTTTCTCAACATATCAGAATGAGCCAAAATTCCTGAATCAAATGGCAGAATTGAAATAACTATATAAATTTTATTACAGTTTTTTGTAACAACATCTCAAGATTATGTTTGGAAAACAATTTTGACACGCCATAACAAAACACCAATGGTAGGATAATCTGACATATAACTCAATTGCTCACATTCATCATTTCACTTTCGATTCTAAAACAGTTATCACTTTCCTTCCAAAAGAAATGTCCGTCGAAAACAGTTGTTGACATGCTACAGTGTTAAACCCAAAATATTCCAAAAGAAGCGTTAGAAAAAGGAATTAAATGACGCAATTTAGCACCCGGTTGGCGTTTTTTTTTTTTCTTGTTTTTTTTTTCCCGCACTGCACTTCTGGTTTTCTATTCGCTAAATAAAAAGAACACTTACAGAATTCGACGACTACAATATGATAAAAAGACATTTCCTATTTTTAACTGGTAAAATAAATACTTCGCAACTAACAACGGAACAGAAAATTTGAAAAAGAACGACGATTAAGTTAAACACCATTTCATTTCTTTCCGTTGAAAAACAAACTCTTTTGCATCCTCTGTTCGAAGTGATAATTATCGTCTGCAGCAGGGAACGAGAATGAAGGTCCGATTTTTAAGGAAATAATAATGAGTTATAAAATATACAGCATTCTAAAATACACAAAGGAAAATTGCAAATAATATTCCGTTTAAAAGACCGCCATCGAAGTTCAAGAAATGAATTTCAACAGACACGGTCACAGTTCCTTTTGAAGCAAAATCGAGCTGCAAATCGTCTGCCAATCAAAAAACTGGAAAAGTATCCTGGGACGCTAGAATACAGCCTCTACAGATTCAAACTTTTTCACTTTTCAGTATTGGCAATTGTTTTTAAATTGTAACGTTTCGTATCAGAATGATTTATGATCCTATCCGAAAACGTTTCTCAGAAATAGGATATCATTTTCCACAATTTTTTTTTAATGCGTACAATCCATTTGATACGTTGCAACGGATAAAGTATCACGATCTTATGTTTGAATTTTGTATTACTGTGCACGGTGGCAATTCTCAGAAATAAGATATTTTATTCGAAAATGATTCATTACAACCGTTTTAACGGATCACTGATTAATATAACATACTAAAATTCTGCTTTTTTTTTT
This sequence comes from Argiope bruennichi, assembly GCF_947563725.1. NCBI lineage: Eukaryota > Metazoa > Arthropoda > Arachnida > Araneae > Araneidae > Argiope > Argiope bruennichi. The sequence continues at coordinate 127,754,518 of NC_079160.1, forward strand.
TTAATTATAAAGAAGTTTGGAAAAATACTTGGAGGTGCACACGGATAATTACTTTTCGTTTTGAATGAATTACGATTGTTTATCTGACTGTTTACTAAGAAAAATGTTGTACGGCAATAACATTTGTTACCTTCATTGAATTTTCAATTAAATGATTTCATTTCTTTTGTTAAGGATATCGTAAAAAA
>NC_079160.1:127762205-127782205 GCF_947563725.1 Argiope bruennichi
CTGATTCCTTCAATGTAGCGCGCGTGCGGCCCCGGACATCTAAGGGCATCCCAGACCTGTTATTGCTCTGTCTCGTGCGGCTAAACGCCGCTTGTCCCTCTAAGAAGAACGTCCCACTACAAGAGGATGGGAACGTCTATTTAGTAGGCTAGAGTCTCGTTCGTTATCGGAATTAACCAGACAAGTCGCCCCACCAACTAAGAACGGCCATGCACCACCACCCACAGAATCAAGAAAGAGCTCTTAATCTGTCAATCCTTCCTGTGTCCGGGCCGGGTAAGTTTTCCCGTGTTGAGTCAAATTAAGCCGCAGGCTCCATTTCTGGTGGTGCCCTTCCGTCAATTCCTTTAAGTTTCAGCTTTGCAACCATACTTCCCCCGGAACCCAAAAGCTTTGGTTTCCCGGAAGCTGCCCGGCGTGTCATTTGAGGAACACAGCCGGATCGCTGGCTGGCATCGTTTATGGTTAGAACTAGGGCGGTATCTGATCGCCTTCGAACCTCTAACTTTCGTTCTTGATTAATGGAAACATTCTTGGCAAATGCTTTCGCAGTAGTTCGTCTTGCGACGGTCCAAGAATTTCACCTCTAGCGTCGCAATACGAATGCCCCCGTCTGTCCCTCTTAATCATTACCTCGTGTTCCGAAAACCAACAAAATAGAACCGAGGTCCTATTCCATTATTCCATGCACAATTATTCAGGCGTCGCGCCTGCTTTGAGCACTCTAATTTTTTCAAAGTAAACGTGAGGGTCTCCGCCCACAACCGGTGAAGATCATAGACAGAAGCCCCCTGAACGCTCGGCAGCGAACAGTAACCACCGGTAGGCGGACCGTCCGGCCGGAGCTGAGATCCAACTACGAGCTTTTTAACCGCAACAACTTTAATATACGCTATTGGAGCTGGAATTACCGCGACTGCTGGCACCAGACTTGCTCTCCAATGGATCCTCGTTAAAGGATTTAGAGTGTACTCATTCCAATTACGGGGTCTCAAAAGAGTCCCGTATTGTTATTTTTCGTCACTACCTCCCCGTGCTGGGAGTGGGTAATTTGCGCGCCTGCTGCCTTCCTTGGATGTGGTAGCCGTTTCTCAGGCTCCCTCTCCGGAATCGAACCCTGATTCCCCGTCACCCGTTACGACCATGGTAGGCGCGTAACCTACCATCGACAGTTGATAAGGCAGACACTTGAAAGATACGTCGCCGGGACGAGCCCGTGCGATCAGCCCAAAGTTATACAGAGTCACCACAAGAGACGGACACGAGGCCCGATTGGTTTTGGTCTAATAAAAGCGCTCGTTCCCGAAGGTCGGAGCTCTGCTGCATGTATTAGCTCTAGAATTGCCACAGTTATCCAAGTAGTAAGGTACGATCCAAGGAACCATAACTGATTTAATGAGCCATTCGCGGTTTCGCCTTAATACGGCATGTACTTAGACATGCATGGCTTAATCTTTGAGACAAGCATATGACTACTGGCAGGATCAACCAGGTAACTTCCATCGTTCGTTAGAACGTTCGGAAAATGCACTCCGAATCCTTACATTTCACGAGTCGCGACCATCTCAGTCGCGGGGGACGCCTCGACAACGGAGGATCCCTCAGTCAATCTCGCTTTTTGTGTAGGTATTCCCCGTGCAATCTACAGAGGTTCTATAGTCTCACGACTTCCCCGACGGCTTCAACGCCGCGGGGCGAGTGCGGAGGCATCGAGAAGATATGTGCGCTGGACACAGATGCAGAAAACCAATCAATTCCTTTAAGTACGGTTCTGCTCGTCGCGTCAACGGCACGGGGGCCGAGCCGCTCGCAGAGAGGCTGAGATAGTTTGGAAGCGGCCAGAAAGACGGAGAATACCTCCCCGCCGATCGCAGCCTTCGTAGCAGAAGAATAACACCCTCGATCCCGGAGGCAGCGTCCGACCGACCCATAAAGAACCGAGAACCGATCCGATCGGGCACGACAGACCCACCGTCAACGTTAGAGGACCGCTTTCCCGGAGGTAGCCAACCGGTACTAACAACCCAATCCCGTTGCCGAGACCTAAGACAGGTTCGCGAGATTACGACGCGTTTTTAAAACGCATTCTGTCTCGCGATCGACCACTGTTTCCAGCAGTCACCTGCTACTCATATAGGGCTACGGACGATCCCCGACGTTCCGCTCGTGATCGCGAGTGGCGCGCGCTTTGCCCAGCCACCAGGCGACCGGAAGAAGCCGCCGCGGGCGAAAATAAGAAAAATTGTGCACAGGCAACCCGTTTCGCCGAACTAGTGCTACGTAGTATTTAGCGCTCTTCTCGGTGATTGGACTTTGAAGAAAATCGCGACTTCTCCCCTATTTGCACTTAGAAGGAAATCTCGGGTAGCGACTTCTCACTTTCTCGTGCTCCGGTTAGGACTTTGCCGAAAATCTCACATCGTCGGACTTGGACGGAAAACTAGCGAAGCGACTATCACCTTATCGCGCGTTCTGATTTGGAGTTTGCTGAAAAACGCGACTTCTCACATCGTCGGACTTAGTAGAAAATTTCACCTTATCGCGTGCTCCTATTAGGACTTTGCCGAAAATCGCGCATCTCCGTTTTTCCTTAAAATGTTTACATTTTGAATTTTCTTCAATTACTTTTTGTGAATTTTTATTGATATTTATGAAATTGTTTATGCTTCTGAATTTAAAATGTCAAGTAACATTTATATTTGTTGAATTATATTTAATTCACTCAAATACAAATTTATAGAGTTTTAATACGCTATAATTAAGTTAAATACCTGTATTTGCAGAATGTATTCTTATTTAGAACTCAATTTGGTGTAAATATTATAAAAATAATGAAATAAAGCCTTCAAATGTTGTTAAATACTTGATTCAAACCTAAAAGTAGGTCAAGCACTTAAATTCTAGCAAATTAAGATAAATGTCTGGTAAAGTTCATATTTATATGCATTCGCAGAAAGAATTCAAGTGTTCTTTGAAGTAATTCTTATTTAGAACTGAATTTGGTGTAAAGAATGTCAAATTAGTGAAGTAAAAGCTGTAAATGTTCTTGTATACTTCATATGAACTTCAAAGTAGGTCAAATTGTTTTAATAAATGCACAAGTTGTGTAATTCCCTTCATACAATGTGTAATGTATCTTCTAACAGTGCTAAAAATGAAATCTCTTTCCAATTCAAACAATTTCTACTGTAAATACTGAGGTAAATACAAATACTGTTTTTTAATATGTGAAATTCAACATATAATTGAGTGCAAGCTTTAATATAAATGTATTCCTTCATGTAATATTCAATATCATTCATTTGTGAATGAATGTGCTCATTCAGTTCTTGTACAATTAATTAGTGAGCTTAATCTTTCACTAATGCAAAATATTTCATGACATTGTAAACTTCCATTCATGTAAACATTGTGTAAAATGCAAAGATATTCTTATAGTGTGATATATACAAATATATGGCTTGTATATTCAACTTATTAATGCATAAGAGTATGATTTCTTACTGCATTTTGTGTGTATAAATATAAACATTCATCTCCCTTTATGTTTCATCTAGTATCCATTATATTGTTCATTTATTTGTTATTTAGCTTCATGGTTAATCACTTGTGAAATGTTTACTCATACTGCAAGTTGTTTTCATAATTCATGTTGAGTGAAATCATAAGATTATGTAAAATTCAAACATACAATTTGTATATTCAACACATTAGTGCTTATTACTTGTGGAAATAAGTGATATGAAGAGGTAACAGTTGTATAAAGAAAGCTCAAGTCTTAAATGAATGTTTAATGTTACTTTGTACTATAAATGCAAAGATATGGTTTTTAAATTCAACAAATTTCTGCATAAAAATGTTATTACCAACTATATTTTGTGTGCAGATTCTTCATGTACTATTTACAATCAAAGAATGCATAAATTTCTTAAAATATTTCATCAAGAATCTATATCATTAAACTCAGTAAGCTTCATCTTTACTCAGTGTGAAATGTTTCATCATATAACAGGTTGTTCTAATTATTAAATGTTGTTTATAATGCAAGGAAATCTTCATCTTCAAGTAAATACAATTTATAGATTCATATTACTTGTTCAAACAAGTTGACTGTAAGGAATGCCTAATGTTTACTTTCACTGTAAATGTAACCCTATTCTAATATTAATATTGTTTTCATGTACAGCATTATCTTGTTAGTGTTTAATTTTATGTTATATTCTGTTGAATACAGGCAGAAAGCTTGTCAATCAAATAGATAAATTATTTAGAGTCCTTTGTCCAACTATAATTTATGTGTGGGTTCCCATTTCTTCAAACAACATTTACATTCAAAGAATGTTTCATCTTAACTAAGCTTCATCTTCAAACTGTGCCAAATGTTCCCATTCTTTACTTGTAATACAATGTGGAATGCAATAACTTTCTCATATTGCAAGTTTTTTAATTTTAATAAAGTTCAAAATGTGATTGACATACTTATTTCATGTTAAATACAAACATATAGTTTGTGGATTCTACTCATAGGTGTTTATTACTTGTTCAAACAGATTATGTAAATAGATAATACTTATATGAAGAATGCTTACTATAAAGTATATGTGTAATTTCACCTTACACTGAAATTGTAACCTCTATCTAATATTAATGCAAAATTTATATGTATTTATTCATATAAACATTATATGAAGTGTAATGTCATACTTATATTGTGTTAAATAGAGCCATACATTATTAAGATTGTTATTTCCAATTCTAATTAATGTATAGCTTCATTATACAATATTTACAATGAATGAATACATAGATTTCTTCAAATGTTTCATCCAGTATCTATATTACTATGTTCAGCTTCTTATTTACTTAAAGAGAAATGTTTCTACATATTACAAGTTGTTTTTAAAGTTTAATGTCATGTAAAATGCACTGTAATATAGTTAGAAGCTGCAATATGCAAGTGCTTATTACATGTTGAAACAAGTTATATACATATGTTTCTATAAAAACCCAACCTGTGTGTAATTTTACCTTACAAAATTGTACACTCTTAATGTTGCAATGCATTCTTTTGTTCATGTGAAATGTTTCATTCATTGTTCATGTAAACACTGTATCAAATGGAACATTTCCTTTTACTTACATTATGTTAAATACAGGCATAAAGTTTGAACATTCAATGAAGAAGTTATTAAGAGTGTTTTTTTACAATTGCAATATGTCTGCAAGATTCTTATTTCTTCATAGTGTTTACAATAAGAATACATTAATTGCTTCTCCTGTTTAAGCATATTCTTTAATCTATATGAAATGTACCCATTTTTACATTTAGTGTTATGTGAAATGCAGTAAAATACTCATAAACTGGTAACTATAAACATACAAGAGCATATAACTTATATATGAAGTTGCATATAAAATGATTATTCTGTTAAACATTGTAATTGTTATCTTTCTTTTAATGTAAACATTGTGAGAAATTCTTATAATGAGATAAGTACAAACACTAAGCAATTATTTTCAACATTTCAGTTAATTCTGTTTGTCGAAACAAACGTCCTCATTAAACTATGTCAGTTTATTAATGTAAAGAATACTCAAAAAGTCTCACATGTACTTGTTATGCATGAAACAGACCTTACAAGTTTCAATATTAAAAATGTTAACGTGTAAGACAGTTACATTCTTTTATACTGAGTGGTTTATATTTCCAATATCATTTCTGTCACATATCATTGATATCAAAAAGACATAAATTGTCTCTTATGTGTACACAAACATTGTAACAACCATCTGAATGCTAAACATGTAAGTGCATACCACATATAAAGCTGCATGTAAAATGATAATTCTTTAATTAATGCAAAACATTAACAAACATAGAAATTGTCATTTCTTTATGTTAATGATGTGTGAAATGTTTCTAATGTGCTAGGTTACGATTTTCAATAATTCAGTAAATACTGTTTGTCTAAATAAGCTTACGCATTAAACTATCAGTTACTTGTAAGGTTTATTCTTGTAAATAACAATTAAATAATGTCAAATGTACTTGTTATTGAGAAAAGAACACATACAAGTTTTTATATTATAAAAATAAATGTATAAATACAGTTATATAATTATATATTGAATGGTATATCTTTCCTTCACCATTTCAGGCACAAACCATTGAGATCAAACTAACTTATATTAACCCTGACATGTACACAAACATTATAATAACCATTTCAATGATACATTGTTTCAGATTTAAACATTTTCTGTGTTAATATTTGTCTGAAATTCAATGAATGCACAGTTGAGTACAACAAAGTCAATTCTATTTTTGAACATAATGCATGTGCACTATTAACATTATTATTTTAAAGCATTAAACATAAAAAGATACATTAACTTCAAATTACTATTAAATAAACAATCTTTAACAAGTCATAAATTATATGTAATGCATTTTTTTCATTGGTAGTTCTTAAATTTGGGGAAAATGATCTTTGTATATGTAACGATGAAGAATATTCTGTGTTGAAACATGACATGTTTGTATGAAAATAACTAAATTACCTTATCCATAATGTTAATAAAATTAGGAATGTAGTAAAACTCTTATTATCAATGAAAATTCATTTTCTGATGTACTATATCTACATTTTTTTAAAAATATAAGTAGTGCACACTGCAACTTGAATGTCACCGAGGAATCCTCGTAACAATTCTCTACTCACAAATGTGAAAATGATAACTTTTCTAACCATTAACATCATTATTATCCTCCTTCAAAGCATGTGTGTTTCAAATTAAAACACTTTTTATGAAAATATTTATGAAATTTTGTCTAAAATTCAATAACACTGCATTTCAGTACAACGAGACAGAAGAAATCCTATTCTAAAGCATAGTTCAAACATAAAAAAAGTTATGTAATCTAAAAAATTACTAATAAATTCAGATTTCTTATATAGAAAAGAAGTGTAATTAATATATATTTTAATTGCTATCAATTTAATTTGGTAAAAATGGTATGTGAATATGCAAGGATGAATAATGTTCTACGAAGAAACATTGCAAGTTTGTATTAGATATTCAAATTCATTTAAAATCCTTAATGTGAAAAAAAATATTGAATGCAGTGTACCCAAATATTCATAAAAGTCCTATTTTTAAAACTATTACAGTTCATACTTGGCCTAAAAAAAAAGGAGCAGACACTGTTAATTGAATGTTGTCGTGGAATCTTCGAAACACTCTTTTGTTTACAAGTGTGTCAAATACAGTATTCATAAACTTAAATCCACTTACCTCATTATGATCCTTCTTCAATGAAGCAAATATCAAAACACCTTGTTAATGAAGAGATTTTAATACTATTATTCACATATATCATTTGTTCTTCATTGTTGCCTTTAATATTGTTGATGTAACAATGTGTTGAAAAGTATTAAGAACAATATTCACTGTTGCTTACAGTTAGCTAAGAATAATAGAATCATAAATTGTTACTGGGCATCATTGTTGATGTAACAATGCATTTAAATAGTGTTCATAACTATACTGTCCATTTAGTCTCTAAAGAATTCATAAATTGCATGTATTTAAATAGTAACAATTAACTATTCATGGAAATAATGAATTAACACCTAACACAGTAAACAATATGCTATTTAACATTGTGAAATCAGTCAAACTCAGTGTAGAAATGCTTCCTATGGATTTTCATCAAAACAAGTCTTTTCCACTAAAATTCTTTGAATGAAAATTGAAACAGCTTTCATGTATGTTGTCTTCCAGCATCTCTTTGTATGAAGAAAATGATCAACACATCATTTCAGAAGAGTGACATCTATGTTCCAGTTTGTCTTCTCTTATCTTCAGTTGAAAGTAAAGGTTGATTTTTTGTTGTCATTTACACTGTACACAAACTTCATCTTCTTTCTGCTATAAAACTGCTTCATATAACTATACATTCTTCTTCCATGTTAGAGCATAACAAAGTAGATATCTTTTCAAAATTTCTTCATTTCATTCATAAAAAATAGGATATGAAGTTCAGTTGACATGCCTTCACTCATTGATAACTGCCATCAGAAGGGGGGGGGGGAATCCTAAATGCCCATTCAATATTCAGACTTCATCTTTACAAAATAAAGTTGTTGATGAGATAATAACACTCTTTCACCTTCAACTACACTTGCTAGGATGATGTAATCACATTATAAACAATTAAATTGAATATCCCAAGTAATCCAAATATGGAAAATCTATATAAACAAAGACTACCAGAAATGAAATAATAATCAACAAAAACATTTAACTTCTTCTCATACGTAGAAATCATCAACTTCAATGTCACATAATCTTCAATAAGTTAATCACCAGCATGCAATTCAAAATAATCACAACACAACAACAGCTATTCAAGATTTGCCTCCACCAAAAACCATTAAGTGCAGTGAACCAAATAATCTGCTTTGCCAAAATGAAACCTCTTACAAAATCAAACACATTAAATTGAACAGTGCAAATTATTTCCAAAAAATTCCCAAGCATTAAAAATTTAAAAACCATGTAAAAACTTAAGTGACGAGCAATACCGGCAGAGTACAAAAACCACACACAACACCAAACAAACACCATTTCTGCTAATATTTCTTTATAAAATTGAATCAAATATCTGAAACTGTGTAAATTTCAAACAGTATTCTTAACAGAATGCATAAATATAGTATGAAAGTAATACAGTATGCCAACAATCAACCCGCATGTCCATACATGACTAAAATTTATAACTCAACTAAACTAACCAATATACTATTTTTCAGTGAAATCTCTCACAGGATAGCAATTATGAAATTGAATTCTGCAAACTATTGGGAACTTATTTACCATTTAAAAAGTAGACATTCAGAAAAACTCACATTTTCTAAACACTTGGGTGTAAAAACCGACAACATGCATAACCAAAACAAGACCACAGAAACTTGGAAGATAAGTTCATTGATAATTTTTTAATTTCTAAAGGAAACTTCTGTTCACTGTCATATGTAAAATAATATGAATGTAAAAATGCATTAGGAATTTAAGAAATATGCATAACAACACATCAAGACATGGTACAGTGAATATGTGAAAACATAAACATTAAGAAATAATTTCAAATAAACATTAAGATTTATATTAAATTTGCTAAAAACACTTCTACTTTTCAACAATTAACTTAATTAATATGAAATATATGTTATGTATCAAAGCTCAATGCATATAAACAATGTTATGTGTTAGTGTGTCAAAATGTAAACAAACAAACAAAACAGTACTGATGAAGCAACATTTATTTACATAGGAAAAACAATAATGAATATACTAATTCAAATTATATAGAAATAAATTTAGTAAGCAAATATATCAGCTACACATGAAAGATGTGCAATAAAAAGAAAAAAATGGAAAGAATATGTACTTGGACACTGCTCGACAGGATTCGAGCAATCCAATACTATTCAAATTAAAAACAGAAACAAATTTCTACTAAATAGACTTGAAATTAGGAAAAACACAATTAAATGAAGGGAGAAACAACAACAACAATGAATTGATTTTTGTTTTCACTAATTTACAATAAATAGGCTTAAATTAAAAGTTGGCATTCTTAAAGAGGGGGGGGGGGGGGTGCACACTGTGAAACTGAATTCAGTCTTATTGTTAGATTTTAAATCTTCAACTTTAAAAAGAAATGTCAGTATAATTTCAATCAATAAATAAATCATTTTCCAATACTAATAACAACTCTTATAATATAAATAACCTGAATTACTTAAACACAGTACAGCGAAGAAGAGATATCGAGATAACAGCATACATTGCTAGTAAAAAAAATATTAACTATACACTAATAATAAAAATTAAATTAATTATTTCAATAACTAACAGCTTAATCATGAATATATGCATAACTTACAATACTATATATATATTTTTTTCAAACCATGTAACTAAGAAATACCTTTGTGGCCTTATCCAAAGAGAAAACACTCAACGATTTGTTCCTTTAAGATAACAAACAAGCCTATAGGTGCTTCCCATTTGGAATCAGGCCACAGAAAAGATACCATAAATAAACAGGTGATAATCCAATGAGAAGTAATTAAAACAAATGAGTTAAAATTACTTCTAAGACGCTTAATTACAAAATAAAGAAACAAAACTTAATTTATGCAAAAGTAAGCTTAAAATTGAACATAAAGATTTAATTTTTGCTCATAGGAGATAAATGAAATAAATAAAAAAAAGCAAAATGTTTGTTTACAAATAAATAGAGCAAAATAAGCAAATGCCAGAAATCGAGCATTTTATTCACCCACACAAATCTCCTAATATTTTCAAAGTGCAGGGACGACATTTTCATCCAAGACAGGCGGTACACAGGAATGAAACAAAACCCACAACTTTCTTCAAAGATCTACGGGTGCACAGGATAACACAGCAAAGCATCGTGCAGGTGAAAAGCAACCCTCCGGTTACGTACCAAGTGCCATGCCGAATGAACACAGGATTGAAAAGTGAAATACAGGAATGTAGGGGAGTTCGCCTTTCCCATCCAAGTTGCTTGATGCACAGGATAACATGGCACAGCATTCTCTTCTTGTCAAGACACATCATGCTTCTTTGTCTTCATTCTTCTTAAATTCTCATTTCTTGCTTTGTCAATTAAGTTAATGCGTATTTTAATTTCAAGATTAATCAGTACTATTTCACTTAATATTATTGATTATAATAAAATTCTTTGTATATATTTAGGTTACACTAAAATCAAATAAGTTAAATTATCATGAAACTATTAATAAATAAACTAATTCACTGCACATAATAAAAATATTGTTGCAAAATTAAATAATAAACAGTATAAACTTTAACAATTACTCAAACTGATTGTTATCACTTCAACACTGTAGTAAAATTACATCATATTATAAAAAAGATGTTACTACATAGAAATTATACTATAGCAAAGCATTTTATTATGAATTGAGCAGTCAATAATATTAAATAACTGAATAAAATTAACCATGCACCAAGCCATTTATAAAGGAAATTGATTTCTTATTCATTACATAAAAGGGTTGTATATGTTATTAAGTAATACTAAAGCAAAAGTACTACACTATACTAGAATAAGAAGTGAAAAATCAATATAAATAAAACTAAATCTAAATTGTAATATTAATATACACCAAGTCAATAGTAAAGGAAAATGATTTCTTGTATATATGAACAATTAGACTACAAAAGCAAAGTACTTCATCATACGTGAGAAACAAAAGTGGAATAGCAATTAATGAAAAAAAAAGCTAAGTATTAATAAAATGAAATGTATAAGTGAATTCATTACTAAATCAAATATGCATCCAGTTATTACAAGAAGAAATTTATTTCCAATTCATATTATGGAAGGGTTATATAATTAAATTTTTCTTGTATTAAGAAAATAAAGGATGCATAAATTTCAATATTGAATAAACATGCCAATGTTTTTAAGATGTATCATCACTACGTTCAAAATTCATATTACAGAAGTTATAACATAGATAACAAACATACATATAAAAAAATAAACACTTACCTTGCAATTTTTAAAAATGTTCCTTCTTAAAGCAAAATTAATTTCACTGTCACAAATTTCAATTCTCATGAAGGATAAACCAGTGAAAGCATTCCATTCTTGTTAAAATTAATCACAAAATGTGCTAAAAAAGAAATCGCAACATATGGAAGTTGAAGGTCAATGAATGAACTTCAAACTTTTCTAGCACAGATAGAAGCAGTAGAAATATTTCTCAGGATGACTTTCACACATATCATCCGGGAAATTCATTCAGCTTCGACTAGTTGTTAAAAATCATCATACACAAACACTTCGGAATTAGAATTCATCACAGATGAAAACAAAATTAAAATCTTCTTCAAACCTCTCTCGCACACAAAGACATTCTTTTCGGCAGTTTCTCTTTTAATCTTGAAACACACGCAATCCATAAAACTCATTCTTGAAGAGGAAATCCGCTCAGTAAATATGCAAAACATCCATCTACAAAAGAAAAAAAAAATTAATTAGAAATTAAAAAAGATTTCTAGAAAAGCACAAACAATGGAAGAGCACACACGCCGACAACCAACGGACAAATGAAATTCAAATGAAGAGCCGTTGAAATCAGTTCGGTTAACAGTTAATCAGGATTCAACCGCCTAGCAAAGAAATAATTAAGATTGCGATCACATGTTCGGATCCCATCGAACCAATCAGTGGTGTAGGATGACTTACTCACCATGACCGCTACGGTGTCTATTCAGTTTCCAATAATAACAACTCATTTCATGAATGGCAACATTGTACATTTACTTCCCCTCCCGAAGAGAAAAATGACAACAAACTTTTTATCTATCGGAACTGATTGTTACATTTTTTTTTAATTTTAGAAAAGGAATTTTAAACAGAAGAATTTTAATTTCAGTTACTCATCGGAACTTTTTTTTTTTTTCTCTTTTCTTCATATGCATTTAAGATTTTCTTTTACCAAATACATTTTTTTTTTTTTATTTTCCTTATAACATTTATTATTATTAATTTTTTAAAAATGTCAAACAGAAGTCTATACATAAGAATTTTTTTTTTTTTTCAATATTTTCAGTCAAGTGCAATACACAACTCATGAATTAAATATAAAGGAGGGAAACTTTAGAAATGATTATTTTCACCATAAAAATATTAAATTCAATATAATACTGTCAAGCATTTAATGGATTAAATACATTGGAAGGAAATGTATACTTTTAAAGGTGAGGAATGTAAATTGGGGGGGGGGGGGGGTAATAACCTGTTTTATAATAAAAAATAAGAATTATCACTTTAATAAACAATATAAGCTCCAAATGTAAACTTAAACTCATTTTGTTATTCATTAGACCTACTAATCCCAAAATTCCTTACTAGCTAAATAGATGCAATTAGATGTATTATAACTCATTTAAAGTAAAAGAAAAGATACAAACCTACAGTTCACATGAAGAAACAATTATGCACTTAATTTTTCATAAAATTTCATATTGATAAATGTTAAAATTTTCTGCAAAACAGAAACAAACAAATTAGCATCATCAAAACAGTACATTTTGATATCATGTCACATACATAAACAAATCTTTCACACTGTGATTTTACATTCAAAAAGCAAGTAATGAAGGTTTTCACACTTCAATATCCAAATAAATTTCCACAACACAAAGGAAATATGCAGTTGGGTGATGAAGCTTGCATAAATGTACAAAGCAAAATTTAAAAATATGAATTTTATGTGCAAAACAAAAGTAAGGTGGGAGTGGTCATGCAATTCATATATAGACAAAGCAGGATTAACAAAACACTATATAAACTTAAAATCATCTTATAAGAACATTACACTGAACAATATTTTGTTTCAAGGATATTAACATTTTTATGTCTTTTCTGCAACTTACCTGGTTGCTACTTTCAAAGCAGAACTACCAATTCATTTGTAGAACCAGAAAATAAAAAAAATAAAAAAATTGAAAGAAAGCAGAAGCGTTTCATTTTACTAACAGTTTTTGTTTTTATAGCAACCAGAGAATATGGGGGGGGGGGGGGAATGAACTACAAATGCTATGAACCATGCAAAGCTTAAAATTCTTCAAAGCGTGTCCAAATAATAATAAGATATATCATACTCATTATTTTTTTTTATTTAAAGAAACTGACATTATGAAGACATTAGTAAAGTAAGCAGTGGTAATCTCAGTTTAATGCAATTGAAGGGGGGGGGGGGGAACTTTTATAACAAATAATAATTTAAGATATTTATTATTCAATACAAAATAAAATATTTGTTTTCGAAAAAGATTTCAAAGAAATCCTAACCAAATCAATTGTAAACATTGTTTTTTATGTGCTTCACTGAATTTAAAATGTTTCAGTGAATTTTTGTATTACATGAACTTGTTAATCACTGTTTCAGAGAATGTCAACAAACCATCAGTCACTTTCCTTTAATATTCTAATACGAATATTTCTATAGAATAAACACGTGTTAATGAGTAACTAACTTTATACAATAATAAATTTTTAGCTTTATACAATAATAAAGAATAAAACAAATTAACCTATTATTAAATGCATTTTGAAAAAGTAACTGACACATATATAAACAGGATTGAAAGAAAAAATAAAGCAATATTATCTTGATCAATTGATATAATGTGATCCGTTAAGACATCAGAAACACAAAGCAAACTAGAACATGCAGAATGGATAAAAAAATGCATTCAAATGCCATTCTGACAGCTGTCACACCACACCAACACTATACAGATAAAGTCATTGCAAACAAAACATCTATAATTTCATACGCATATATATATATAAGGCATGAAACCAAAAGCAATAACATTAAAAAAATTTAAACTTCAATTAATGAACATGAAATTAATAGTACAGCAGGAAGAAAAGCTTTTTAAAAATAAACAAAATAACATCCTTTAAATGGAATAAAAGAAATCTTGTATGACCATTTTTTTAAAACTATTTCAACGTTCACTGTAAAAACAAAATTATCTCTTTAGTTCTTAGAAAATAAATTAAAAAATTACACTGGCATACAACACTATAAAAAAATATAAGGGGGGGGGAAGAGGAAACATTCTGAATGATTGCATAAATTTATTGAGCACGACACTTAAAACACACAACAAGCACAAATGAGGAAAATGCATATGGAGAAAAATTTAATGGACATCTGACAGCTTTCACACCACATGAATGGAGTGAATGGTTCATAAAATGAAACCATCCTTAATTTCATAAAAAATTTTTTTACAACATAAAATGGTAGTAAACATTAAGAGATTTAAACTAATAACTCGAAATGAAATTATCACTAGGAATGAACATGTAAAAAAAAGAAACAGTGAAAGGAAGAAGACTGAAACATCTTTTTTTTTTGGGGGGGGGGGGGGAAATCACGCACAAAAGTAATATTCTAATAAACAATTATTTAAATACTCCATCTAAAACCAATAGCGGAAATACATTTGTTACTTATTAGAAGAAGACTGTTCGATTAAAATCAGTAACCACAATACCAAAATTAAATCATAAAAATTGGCGATGCTAATTCAATATTGTCCGAATCAATACAGAAATTTATGGAACACGTTTTTTTAATAAATAATAAAAACATCATGCACATGAATTAATTACATATGGAAATGAGCCAAAATTGTATCCTGCATATTTCAACACCACACCAACACAGTGAATGTGTGTGAGAATTAAGACACATGCAAGCAAAATTAAAACCAAATATATAATTTAACAAAGTTGATTTCATAAAAGTTGTTTTCTCATGAAATAACTTTCATGGTCAAAACAGCAAATTTGGAACAGAAGACTCATTTCTTATTCACCAAAAATTTATGAGATGCCAGAAATGATTTCAGCACTCGCTCTCAAAACAAATCAAATACTTATTCATTCATTCCACACGTACCAGTAGAAATTTGTAATTATAAATTATACACATTACTGCAAGGACTGTACAACATTAAAAAGCAACAAAATCATTGAGTGTGTGTGTGTGTGGGGGGGGAATGACTCTTAATGATAATAGTAATTTATTGAGCATGTCACGTAATGAACACACAAAAGTACAAATGAGAAAAATGCATATTAAAATAAATTCAATGGAAATATAACAGCTTCCACACCACATGAACATATTGAATAGAATCAATAAAATGAAAACATCTTAAATTTTATTAAAAAGAAATTACAACATAAAATGATATTGAATATTAAAAGATGTGAACTGATAAATCGAAATGGAATGAAAACTAGATAAAGGGGGGGGGGAGGGAGATATGCACAAAATACATACTTAATTTGTAAAATACTAACAGGAATGTTCACTTAAATTAAGACACTGCAATATGAAAATTAATTTATGAAAACAGGAGATGTGAATTTAATATTGTTCGAATCAATAGAGAAATTTAGATAATATACTTCTGAAGTGAATCGTGAAGACACACTGTACATAAATTACATATGTAAACGAACCAAAATTGCATGCTGCATACTTCCACACCACACCAACACAGTGAAAATGTGCAGGGGGGGAGGGGGGGGGGAAGAGATATACATGCAAGTGAAATTGACAGGCAAAAGTATAATGGGGTGAATTTGTGTAAAATGCACACGCAACTGGAATTAATGTCTAATATTATATATATATATATATATATACACACACACAATATTTTGAAAACAAAATTAATTTTTTATGCACCACAACTTTATGCAATTCCAGATGTTTCAATCATTTAGAAAAGATTTGATCATTTTCCATGAAAACAAAACAAAATAAATTGAATTCATTTCACTACTATCAGCACAAAATTGTAATTGGGGGGGGGGGGGGGAATGGTCAAAAGATGCATGCAAGCAAGAGCGAAAACCAAAAATATAATTAAAAGAAAGTTGATTACTCGTGATATTATTTCCACATTCAAAACACAAATTGGGGGGAGGGGGGAAGTATTTTTCATGCACTCAAAATTTATAAAAAATCAGAGGTTTCAAGCAATCAGAAATGATTTCAGAATTCGCTCTCAAAACAAAAGAAAAACAAGCAGTTCATTTTTCAATTTGATTTCATTTAAAAGAAATATATGCAACCAAAAAAATTAGTTAACATTAAGAGATGCGAACTAATACATCACAATGAAATGAACACTAGAAATAAACAGTTGAAACTTAAAAAAAAAAAAAAAAAAAAAAGGGGGGGGGTGTAAGAATTTAATGCACAAAAACCACATTTAAATTTGTAATCAGAAAAAGGCTCCCTCTAAACCGAAATAGGTTATTATTTTAGAAAATACTTAAAAGAATGTTTAATTAAAATCGGTCACTACAATACCAAAGTTAATTCTCGAAAACAAAAGACATCAATTCAAATTTGTCCGCATCATTACTGAAACTTATGCTTCTTCTTTAGTGAATTGTAAAGACACCACGTACATAAATTACATATTGAAATGAACCAAAATTGCACTCTGCATACTTCCACACCACACCAACATAGTGAAAGTGTGCAATGGGGGGGGGGGGGGAGAGACATGCAACTAAAATTGAAAGCCAAAAGTATAACGAAGTGAATGTGTGTAAAATACACATGTAACAAAAATTGATGTCTAATATATATAGACTAAAGGAAATTTATTTGCTTGTGTTATTATTTTCACGGTCAAAGTTTTGAAAAGAAAATGTATTTTTTTACACACCAAAAATTCATGAAATTTCAGATGTTTCAATCATTTTGAAAGGATTTCAGCACTCGCTCTCAAAACAAAACAAAAAATAGTCATTCATTTCAAAAGTATCAGTACAAAATTGTAATTTCGAATAACACGCCTTGCTGAAAGGACTGTACTTCACTTTTGGTAATTTAATAGAAAATTTTTTTTTGGTCAGAATTATTTAGATAGCAAGAACTTATCCACGTTACCACTCAATGAATGCTGAATTGTTTTGCAATTCTAAAAAAACAAAGTGAATGCAGATTATGAATCTATTTAAGAATGAATAGGAATTTATCCACAAATTGAAGAACACAAAGGAAGAAGATTTGGAAATGAAACAGTAAAGTTTTAATGTGTCACAAAAAGGGCTACCTATACTACCAAGGAGATTACTTAACGAGAAACTTGGTACGCAATTAAACATAACAGGTTTATTGAAGTGATTGGAATCAAAATTACAAAATCAGATATAATGAAAAATCTGAACGTAAACACTAAAATCAGATATAAAAGAAACTGATGATATTATAAGATTTTAATACAAACTGCAAACAAACCATTGAAAAATTTTTTAGAAAAACTTACCCATTTTCCAACTGCAGTAGCTTTTGCAATTTTTTTATTCTATTGCTTTCTCAACATATCAGAATGAGCCAAAATTCCTGAATCAAATGGCAGAATTGAAATAACTATATAAATTTTATTACAGTTTTTTGTAACAACATCTCAAGATTATGTTTGGAAAACAATTTTGACACGCCATAACAAAACACCAATGGTAGGATAATCTGACATATAACTCAATTGCTCACATTCATCATTTCACTTTCGATTCTAAAACAGTTATCACTTTCCTTCCAAAAGAAATGTCCGTCGAAAACAGTTGTTGACATGCTACAGTGTTAAACCCAAAATATTCCAAAAGAAGCGTTAGAAAAAGGAATTAAATGACGCAATTTAGCACCCGGTTGGCGTTTTTTTTTTTTCTTGTTTTTTTTTTCCCGCACTGCACTTCTGGTTTTCTATTCGCTAAATAAAAAGAACACTTACAGAATTCGACGACTACAATATGATAAAAAGACATTTCCTATTTTTAACTGGTAAAATAAATACTTCGCAACTAACAACGGAACAGAAAATTTGAAAAAGAACGACGATTAAGTTAAACACCATTTCATTTCTTTCCGTTGAAAAACAAACTCTTTTGCATCCTCTGTTCGAAGTGATAATTATCGTCTGCAGCAGGGAACGAGAATGAAGGTCCGATTTTTAAGGAAATAATAATGAGTTATAAAATATACAGCATTCTAAAATACACAAAGGAAAATTGCAAATAATATTCCGTTTAAAAGACCGCCATCGAAGTTCAAGAAATGAATTTCAACAGACACGGTCACAGTTCCTTTTGAAGCAAAATCGAGCTGCAAATCGTCTGCCAATCAAAAAACTGGAAAAGTATCCTGGGACGCTAGAATACAGCCTCTACAGATTCAAACTTTTTCACTTTTCAGTATTGGCAATTGTTTTTAAATTGTAACGTTTCGTATCAGAATGATTTATGATCCTATCCGAAAACGTTTCTCAGAAATAGGATATCATTTTCCACAATTTTTTTTTAATGCGTACAATCCATTTGATACGTTGCAACGGATAAAGTATCACGATCTTATGTTTGAATTTTGTATTACTGTGCACGGTGGCAATTCTCAGAAATAAGATATTTTATTCGAAAATGATTCATTACAACCGTTTTAACGGATCACTGATTAATATAACATACTAAAATTCTGCTTTTTTTTTTTTAATTATAAAGAAGTTTGGAAAAATACTTGGAGGTGCACACGGATAATTACTTTTCGTTTTGAATGAATTACGATTGTTTATCTGACTGTTTACTAAGAAAAATGTTGTACGGCAATAACATTTGTTACCTTCATTGAATTTTCAATTAAATGATTTCATTTCTTTTGTTAAGGATATCGTAAAAAAGGTAAGTGAGTTCTTCTAATAGGATAAAAAAAGTATTAACTCATTTGTATGCTGAATGAAATTTAATCTTTTTTTTATATAAATTTTTCATTTCTTTACTAATAAACTGCCTGTACGTATCAAGTTATGTCAGCTATCATTCAATTGAGCTACAATGTTTATCATTATTGAATAAATGTTTCTAGAAGTGATTTTTTTTTTTTTTTTTTTGGTAAATGAATTTTGAATTATTGCAACAGACAAATGTATCGCTGACGGAATCAATGTCATGGCAACTACATGTATGGAATATAGAGCTGTTTTTTTTTTTTTTTTTAAAAAAAAAAAACATTTCTCTCAAGGTGAGGAAGCCAGTATCTGTATCAGTAAAGTTAGATGATTTATTGTACATTATAAAGGGTTTATACTAAGGAGGAAGGTATAAAAATGAGGGAGGCAAGTATCTGTACCTATTTTTGTAAATAATTTCTACATCTAACTTGTGCGGATAGTTACAATTTTAAGGAATTTTGTTTCATTTCATAAAACCGACATCTGTTCCCAGAGAATAAAATAGGTATATTTGATGAATTATTAAATATCCAATATAATAAATACTTATTTTCTGTATATACTATCAAATCATTTATTGGCAACGAGAGATATTATAA
>NC_079160.1:127792205-127812205 GCF_947563725.1 Argiope bruennichi
CCCGAGTCGCGTGGGAACCAGTACCGGCAAGGAACTTAAAAAAGCTCCTCGTTTAGACATAATAGTTTATAATTAATGATCCTTTCGCAGGTTCACCTACGAAAACCTTGTTACGACTTTTACTTCCTCTAAATGATCAAGTTTGGTCATCTTTCCGGCACACCGGCTCGACCAAAAGGCCAATCCGAGCGCCAGTCCGAAGACCTCACTAAATCATTCAATCGGTAGTAGCGACGGGCGGTGTGGACAAAGGGCAGGGACGTAATCAACACGAGCTGATGACTCGTGCTTACTGGGAATTCCTCGTTCATGGAATCAATTACACTTTCCAATCCCCAGCACGAAGGAGGTTCAACGGGTTACCCAGTCCTTTCGGACAGGGAAAGCACACGCTGATTCCTTCAATGTAGCGCGCGTGCGGCCCCGGACATCTAAGGGCATCCCAGACCTGTTATTGCTCTGTCTCGTGCGGCTAAACGCCGCTTGTCCCTCTAAGAAGAACGTCCCACTACAAGAGGATGGGAACGTCTATTTAGTAGGCTAGAGTCTCGTTCGTTATCGGAATTAACCAGACAAGTCGCCCCACCAACTAAGAACGGCCATGCACCACCACCCACAGAATCAAGAAAGAGCTCTTAATCTGTCAATCCTTCCTGTGTCCGGGCCGGGTAAGTTTTCCCGTGTTGAGTCAAATTAAGCCGCAGGCTCCATTTCTGGTGGTGCCCTTCCGTCAATTCCTTTAAGTTTCAGCTTTGCAACCATACTTCCCCCGGAACCCAAAAGCTTTGGTTTCCCGGAAGCTGCCCGGCGTGTCATTTGAGGAACACAGCCGGATCGCTGGCTGGCATCGTTTATGGTTAGAACTAGGGCGGTATCTGATCGCCTTCGAACCTCTAACTTTCGTTCTTGATTAATGGAAACATTCTTGGCAAATGCTTTCGCAGTAGTTCGTCTTGCGACGGTCCAAGAATTTCACCTCTAGCGTCGCAATACGAATGCCCCCGTCTGTCCCTCTTAATCATTACCTCGTGTTCCGAAAACCAACAAAATAGAACCGAGGTCCTATTCCATTATTCCATGCACAATTATTCAGGCGTCGCGCCTGCTTTGAGCACTCTAATTTTTTCAAAGTAAACGTGAGGGTCTCCGCCCACAACCGGTGAAGATCATAGACAGAAGCCCCCTGAACGCTCGGCAGCGAACAGTAACCACCGGTAGGCGGACCGTCCGGCCGGAGCTGAGATCCAACTACGAGCTTTTTAACCGCAACAACTTTAATATACGCTATTGGAGCTGGAATTACCGCGACTGCTGGCACCAGACTTGCTCTCCAATGGATCCTCGTTAAAGGATTTAGAGTGTACTCATTCCAATTACGGGGTCTCAAAAGAGTCCCGTATTGTTATTTTTCGTCACTACCTCCCCGTGCTGGGAGTGGGTAATTTGCGCGCCTGCTGCCTTCCTTGGATGTGGTAGCCGTTTCTCAGGCTCCCTCTCCGGAATCGAACCCTGATTCCCCGTCACCCGTTACGACCATGGTAGGCGCGTAACCTACCATCGACAGTTGATAAGGCAGACACTTGAAAGATACGTCGCCGGGACGAGCCCGTGCGATCAGCCCAAAGTTATACAGAGTCACCACAAGAGACGGACACGAGGCCCGATTGGTTTTGGTCTAATAAAAGCGCTCGTTCCCGAAGGTCGGAGCTCTGCTGCATGTATTAGCTCTAGAATTGCCACAGTTATCCAAGTAGTAAGGTACGATCCAAGGAACCATAACTGATTTAATGAGCCATTCGCGGTTTCGCCTTAATACGGCATGTACTTAGACATGCATGGCTTAATCTTTGAGACAAGCATATGACTACTGGCAGGATCAACCAGGTAACTTCCATCGTTCGTTAGAACGTTCGGAAAATGCACTCCGAATCCTTACATTTCACGAGTCGCGACCATCTCAGTCGCGGGGGACGCCTCGACAACGGAGGATCCCTCAGTCAATCTCGCTTTTTGTGTAGGTATTCCCCGTGCAATCTACAGAGGTTCTATAGTCTCACGACTTCCCCGACGGCTTCAACGCCGCGGGGCGAGTGCGGAGGCATCGAGAAGATATGTGCGCTGGACACAGATGCAGAAAACCAATCAATTCCTTTAAGTACGGTTCTGCTCGTCGCGTCAACGGCACGGGGGCCGAGCCGCTCGCAGAGAGGCTGAGATAGTTTGGAAGCGGCCAGAAAGACGGAGAATACCTCCCCGCCGATCGCAGCCTTCGTAGCAGAAGAATAACACCCTCGATCCCGGAGGCAGCGTCCGACCGACCCATAAAGAACCGAGAACCGATCCGATCGGGCACGACAGACCCACCGTCAACGTTAGAGGACCGCTTTCCCGGAGGTAGCCAACCGGTACTAACAACCCAATCCCGTTGCCGAGACCTAAGACAGGTTCGCGAGATTACGACGCGTTTTTAAAACGCATTCTGTCTCGCGATCGACCACTGTTTCCAGCAGTCACCTGCTACTCATATAGGGCTACGGACGATCCCCGACGTTCCGCTCGTGATCGCGAGTGGCGCGCGCTTTGCCCAGCCACCAGGCGACCGGAAGAAGCCGCCGCGGGCGAAAATAAGAAAAATTGTGCACAGGCAACCCGTTTCGCCGAACTAGTGCTACGTAGTATTTAGCGCTCTTCTCGGTGATTGGACTTTGAAGAAAATCGCGACTTCTCCCCTATTTGCACTTAGAAGGAAATCTCGGGTAGCGACTTCTCACTTTCTCGTGCTCCGGTTAGGACTTTGCCGAAAATCTCACATCGTCGGACTTGGACGGAAAACTAGCGAAGCGACTATCACCTTATCGCGCGTTCTGATTTGGAGTTTGCTGAAAAACGCGACTTCTCACATCGTCGGACTTAGTAGAAAATTTCACCTTATCGCGTGCTCCTATTAGGACTTTGCCGAAAATCGCGCATCTCCGTTTTTCCTTAAAATGTTTACATTTTGAATTTTCTTCAATTACTTTTTGTGAATTTTTATTGATATTTATGAAATTGTTTATGCTTCTGAATTTAAAATGTCAAGTAACATTTATATTTGTTGAATTATATTTAATTCACTCAAATACAAATTTATAGAGTTTTAATACGCTATAATTAAGTTAAATACCTGTATTTGCAGAATGTATTCTTATTTAGAACTCAATTTGGTGTAAATATTATAAAAATAATGAAATAAAGCCTTCAAATGTTGTTAAATACTTGATTCAAACCTAAAAGTAGGTCAAGCACTTAAATTCTAGCAAATTAAGATAAATGTCTGGTAAAGTTCATATTTATATGCATTCGCAGAAAGAATTCAAGTGTTCTTTGAAGTAATTCTTATTTAGAACTGAATTTGGTGTAAAGAATGTCAAATTAGTGAAGTAAAAGCTGTAAATGTTCTTGTATACTTCATATGAACTTCAAAGTAGGTCAAATTGTTTTAATAAATGCACAAGTTGTGTAATTCCCTTCATACAATGTGTAATGTATCTTCTAACAGTGCTAAAAATGAAATCTCTTTCCAATTCAAACAATTTCTACTGTAAATACTGAGGTAAATACAAATACTGTTTTTTAATATGTGAAATTCAACATATAATTGAGTGCAAGCTTTAATATAAATGTATTCCTTCATGTAATATTCAATATCATTCATTTGTGAATGAATGTGCTCATTCAGTTCTTGTACAATTAATTAGTGAGCTTAATCTTTCACTAATGCAAAATATTTCATGACATTGTAAACTTCCATTCATGTAAACATTGTGTAAAATGCAAAGATATTCTTATAGTGTGATATATACAAATATATGGCTTGTATATTCAACTTATTAATGCATAAGAGTATGATTTCTTACTGCATTTTGTGTGTATAAATATAAACATTCATCTCCCTTTATGTTTCATCTAGTATCCATTATATTGTTCATTTATTTGTTATTTAGCTTCATGGTTAATCACTTGTGAAATGTTTACTCATACTGCAAGTTGTTTTCATAATTCATGTTGAGTGAAATCATAAGATTATGTAAAATTCAAACATACAATTTGTATATTCAACACATTAGTGCTTATTACTTGTGGAAATAAGTGATATGAAGAGGTAACAGTTGTATAAAGAAAGCTCAAGTCTTAAATGAATGTTTAATGTTACTTTGTACTATAAATGCAAAGATATGGTTTTTAAATTCAACAAATTTCTGCATAAAAATGTTATTACCAACTATATTTTGTGTGCAGATTCTTCATGTACTATTTACAATCAAAGAATGCATAAATTTCTTAAAATATTTCATCAAGAATCTATATCATTAAACTCAGTAAGCTTCATCTTTACTCAGTGTGAAATGTTTCATCATATAACAGGTTGTTCTAATTATTAAATGTTGTTTATAATGCAAGGAAATCTTCATCTTCAAGTAAATACAATTTATAGATTCATATTACTTGTTCAAACAAGTTGACTGTAAGGAATGCCTAATGTTTACTTTCACTGTAAATGTAACCCTATTCTAATATTAATATTGTTTTCATGTACAGCATTATCTTGTTAGTGTTTAATTTTATGTTATATTCTGTTGAATACAGGCAGAAAGCTTGTCAATCAAATAGATAAATTATTTAGAGTCCTTTGTCCAACTATAATTTATGTGTGGGTTCCCATTTCTTCAAACAACATTTACATTCAAAGAATGTTTCATCTTAACTAAGCTTCATCTTCAAACTGTGCCAAATGTTCCCATTCTTTACTTGTAATACAATGTGGAATGCAATAACTTTCTCATATTGCAAGTTTTTTAATTTTAATAAAGTTCAAAATGTGATTGACATACTTATTTCATGTTAAATACAAACATATAGTTTGTGGATTCTACTCATAGGTGTTTATTACTTGTTCAAACAGATTATGTAAATAGATAATACTTATATGAAGAATGCTTACTATAAAGTATATGTGTAATTTCACCTTACACTGAAATTGTAACCTCTATCTAATATTAATGCAAAATTTATATGTATTTATTCATATAAACATTATATGAAGTGTAATGTCATACTTATATTGTGTTAAATAGAGCCATACATTATTAAGATTGTTATTTCCAATTCTAATTAATGTATAGCTTCATTATACAATATTTACAATGAATGAATACATAGATTTCTTCAAATGTTTCATCCAGTATCTATATTACTATGTTCAGCTTCTTATTTACTTAAAGAGAAATGTTTCTACATATTACAAGTTGTTTTTAAAGTTTAATGTCATGTAAAATGCACTGTAATATAGTTAGAAGCTGCAATATGCAAGTGCTTATTACATGTTGAAACAAGTTATATACATATGTTTCTATAAAAACCCAACCTGTGTGTAATTTTACCTTACAAAATTGTACACTCTTAATGTTGCAATGCATTCTTTTGTTCATGTGAAATGTTTCATTCATTGTTCATGTAAACACTGTATCAAATGGAACATTTCCTTTTACTTACATTATGTTAAATACAGGCATAAAGTTTGAACATTCAATGAAGAAGTTATTAAGAGTGTTTTTTTACAATTGCAATATGTCTGCAAGATTCTTATTTCTTCATAGTGTTTACAATAAGAATACATTAATTGCTTCTCCTGTTTAAGCATATTCTTTAATCTATATGAAATGTACCCATTTTTACATTTAGTGTTATGTGAAATGCAGTAAAATACTCATAAACTGGTAACTATAAACATACAAGAGCATATAACTTATATATGAAGTTGCATATAAAATGATTATTCTGTTAAACATTGTAATTGTTATCTTTCTTTTAATGTAAACATTGTGAGAAATTCTTATAATGAGATAAGTACAAACACTAAGCAATTATTTTCAACATTTCAGTTAATTCTGTTTGTCGAAACAAACGTCCTCATTAAACTATGTCAGTTTATTAATGTAAAGAATACTCAAAAAGTCTCACATGTACTTGTTATGCATGAAACAGACCTTACAAGTTTCAATATTAAAAATGTTAACGTGTAAGACAGTTACATTCTTTTATACTGAGTGGTTTATATTTCCAATATCATTTCTGTCACATATCATTGATATCAAAAAGACATAAATTGTCTCTTATGTGTACACAAACATTGTAACAACCATCTGAATGCTAAACATGTAAGTGCATACCACATATAAAGCTGCATGTAAAATGATAATTCTTTAATTAATGCAAAACATTAACAAACATAGAAATTGTCATTTCTTTATGTTAATGATGTGTGAAATGTTTCTAATGTGCTAGGTTACGATTTTCAATAATTCAGTAAATACTGTTTGTCTAAATAAGCTTACGCATTAAACTATCAGTTACTTGTAAGGTTTATTCTTGTAAATAACAATTAAATAATGTCAAATGTACTTGTTATTGAGAAAAGAACACATACAAGTTTTTATATTATAAAAATAAATGTATAAATACAGTTATATAATTATATATTGAATGGTATATCTTTCCTTCACCATTTCAGGCACAAACCATTGAGATCAAACTAACTTATATTAACCCTGACATGTACACAAACATTATAATAACCATTTCAATGATACATTGTTTCAGATTTAAACATTTTCTGTGTTAATATTTGTCTGAAATTCAATGAATGCACAGTTGAGTACAACAAAGTCAATTCTATTTTTGAACATAATGCATGTGCACTATTAACATTATTATTTTAAAGCATTAAACATAAAAAGATACATTAACTTCAAATTACTATTAAATAAACAATCTTTAACAAGTCATAAATTATATGTAATGCATTTTTTTCATTGGTAGTTCTTAAATTTGGGGAAAATGATCTTTGTATATGTAACGATGAAGAATATTCTGTGTTGAAACATGACATGTTTGTATGAAAATAACTAAATTACCTTATCCATAATGTTAATAAAATTAGGAATGTAGTAAAACTCTTATTATCAATGAAAATTCATTTTCTGATGTACTATATCTACATTTTTTTAAAAATATAAGTAGTGCACACTGCAACTTGAATGTCACCGAGGAATCCTCGTAACAATTCTCTACTCACAAATGTGAAAATGATAACTTTTCTAACCATTAACATCATTATTATCCTCCTTCAAAGCATGTGTGTTTCAAATTAAAACACTTTTTATGAAAATATTTATGAAATTTTGTCTAAAATTCAATAACACTGCATTTCAGTACAACGAGACAGAAGAAATCCTATTCTAAAGCATAGTTCAAACATAAAAAAAGTTATGTAATCTAAAAAATTACTAATAAATTCAGATTTCTTATATAGAAAAGAAGTGTAATTAATATATATTTTAATTGCTATCAATTTAATTTGGTAAAAATGGTATGTGAATATGCAAGGATGAATAATGTTCTACGAAGAAACATTGCAAGTTTGTATTAGATATTCAAATTCATTTAAAATCCTTAATGTGAAAAAAAATATTGAATGCAGTGTACCCAAATATTCATAAAAGTCCTATTTTTAAAACTATTACAGTTCATACTTGGCCTAAAAAAAAAGGAGCAGACACTGTTAATTGAATGTTGTCGTGGAATCTTCGAAACACTCTTTTGTTTACAAGTGTGTCAAATACAGTATTCATAAACTTAAATCCACTTACCTCATTATGATCCTTCTTCAATGAAGCAAATATCAAAACACCTTGTTAATGAAGAGATTTTAATACTATTATTCACATATATCATTTGTTCTTCATTGTTGCCTTTAATATTGTTGATGTAACAATGTGTTGAAAAGTATTAAGAACAATATTCACTGTTGCTTACAGTTAGCTAAGAATAATAGAATCATAAATTGTTACTGGGCATCATTGTTGATGTAACAATGCATTTAAATAGTGTTCATAACTATACTGTCCATTTAGTCTCTAAAGAATTCATAAATTGCATGTATTTAAATAGTAACAATTAACTATTCATGGAAATAATGAATTAACACCTAACACAGTAAACAATATGCTATTTAACATTGTGAAATCAGTCAAACTCAGTGTAGAAATGCTTCCTATGGATTTTCATCAAAACAAGTCTTTTCCACTAAAATTCTTTGAATGAAAATTGAAACAGCTTTCATGTATGTTGTCTTCCAGCATCTCTTTGTATGAAGAAAATGATCAACACATCATTTCAGAAGAGTGACATCTATGTTCCAGTTTGTCTTCTCTTATCTTCAGTTGAAAGTAAAGGTTGATTTTTTGTTGTCATTTACACTGTACACAAACTTCATCTTCTTTCTGCTATAAAACTGCTTCATATAACTATACATTCTTCTTCCATGTTAGAGCATAACAAAGTAGATATCTTTTCAAAATTTCTTCATTTCATTCATAAAAAATAGGATATGAAGTTCAGTTGACATGCCTTCACTCATTGATAACTGCCATCAGAAGGGGGGGGGGGGGAATCCTAAATGCCCATTCAATATTCAGACTTCATCTTTACAAAATAAAGTTGTTGATGAGATAATAACACTCTTTCACCTTCAACTACACTTGCTAGGATGATGTAATCACATTATAAACAATTAAATTGAATATCCCAAGTAATCCAAATATGGAAAATCTATATAAACAAAGACTACCAGAAATGAAATAATAATCAACAAAAACATTTAACTTCTTCTCATACGTAGAAATCATCAACTTCAATGTCACATAATCTTCAATAAGTTAATCACCAGCATGCAATTCAAAATAATCACAACACAACAACAGCTATTCAAGATTTGCCTCCACCAAAAACCATTAAGTGCAGTGAACCAAATAATCTGCTTTGCCAAAATGAAACCTCTTACAAAATCAAACACATTAAATTGAACAGTGCAAATTATTTCCAAAAAATTCCCAAGCATTAAAAATTTAAAAACCATGTAAAAACTTAAGTGACGAGCAATACCGGCAGAGTACAAAAACCACACACAACACCAAACAAACACCATTTCTGCTAATATTTCTTTATAAAATTGAATCAAATATCTGAAACTGTGTAAATTTCAAACAGTATTCTTAACAGAATGCATAAATATAGTATGAAAGTAATACAGTATGCCAACAATCAACCCGCATGTCCATACATGACTAAAATTTATAACTCAACTAAACTAACCAATATACTATTTTTCAGTGAAATCTCTCACAGGATAGCAATTATGAAATTGAATTCTGCAAACTATTGGGAACTTATTTACCATTTAAAAAGTAGACATTCAGAAAAACTCACATTTTCTAAACACTTGGGTGTAAAAACCGACAACATGCATAACCAAAACAAGACCACAGAAACTTGGAAGATAAGTTCATTGATAATTTTTTAATTTCTAAAGGAAACTTCTGTTCACTGTCATATGTAAAATAATATGAATGTAAAAATGCATTAGGAATTTAAGAAATATGCATAACAACACATCAAGACATGGTACAGTGAATATGTGAAAACATAAACATTAAGAAATAATTTCAAATAAACATTAAGATTTATATTAAATTTGCTAAAAACACTTCTACTTTTCAACAATTAACTTAATTAATATGAAATATATGTTATGTATCAAAGCTCAATGCATATAAACAATGTTATGTGTTAGTGTGTCAAAATGTAAACAAACAAACAAAACAGTACTGATGAAGCAACATTTATTTACATAGGAAAAACAATAATGAATATACTAATTCAAATTATATAGAAATAAATTTAGTAAGCAAATATATCAGCTACACATGAAAGATGTGCAATAAAAAGAAAAAAATGGAAAGAATATGTACTTGGACACTGCTCGACAGGATTCGAGCAATCCAATACTATTCAAATTAAAAACAGAAACAAATTTCTACTAAATAGACTTGAAATTAGGAAAAACACAATTAAATGAAGGGAGAAACAACAACAACAATGAATTGATTTTTGTTTTCACTAATTTACAATAAATAGGCTTAAATTAAAAGTTGGCATTCTTAAAGAGGGGGGGGGGGGGTGCACACTGTGAAACTGAATTCAGTCTTATTGTTAGATTTTAAATCTTCAACTTTAAAAAGAAATGTCAGTATAATTTCAATCAATAAATAAATCATTTTCCAATACTAATAACAACTCTTATAATATAAATAACCTGAATTACTTAAACACAGTACAGCGAAGAAGAGATATCGAGATAACAGCATACATTGCTAGTAAAAAAAATATTAACTATACACTAATAATAAAAATTAAATTAATTATTTCAATAACTAACAGTTTAATCATGAATATATGCATAACTTACAATACTATATATATATTTTTTTCAAACCATGTAACTAAGAAATACCTTTGTGGCCTTATCCAAAGAGAAAACACTCAACGATTTGTTCCTTTAAGATAACAAACAAGCCTATAGGTGCTTCCCATTTGGAATCAGGCCACAGAAAAGATACCATAAATAAACAGGTGATAATCCAATGAGAAGTAATTAAAACAAATGAGTTAAAATTACTTCTAAGACGCTTAATTACAAAATAAAGAAACAAAACTTAATTTATGCAAAAGTAAGCTTAAAATTGAACATAAAGATTTAATTTTTGCTCATAGGAGATAAATGAAATAAATAAAAAAAAGCAAAATGTTTGTTTACAAATAAATAGAGCAAAATAAGCAAATGCCAGAAATCGAGCATTTTATTCACCCACACAAATCTCCTAATATTTTCAAAGTGCAGGGACGACATTTTCATCCAAGACAGGCGGTACACAGGAATGAAACAAAACCCACAACTTTCTTCAAAGATCTACGGGTGCACAGGATAACACAGCAAAGCATCGTGCAGGTGAAAAGCAACCCTCCGGTTACGTACCAAGTGCCATGCCGAATGAACACAGGATTGAAAAGTGAAATACAGGAATGTAGGGGAGTTCGCCTTTCCCATCCAAGTTGCTTGATGCACAGGATAACATGGCACAGCATTCTCTTCTTGTCAAGACACATCATGCTTCTTTGTCTTCATTCTTCTTAAATTCTCATTTCTTGCTTTGTCAATTAAGTTAATGCGTATTTTAATTTCAAGATTAATCAGTACTATTTCACTTAATATTATTGATTATAATAAAATTCTTTGTATATATTTAGGTTACACTAAAATCAAATAAGTTAAATTATCATGAAACTATTAATAAATAAACTAATTCACTGCACATAATAAAAATATTGTTGCAAAATTAAATAATAAACAGTATAAACTTTAACAATTACTCAAACTGATTGTTATCACTTCAACACTGTAGTAAAATTACATCATATTATAAAAAAGATGTTACTACATAGAAATTATACTATAGCAAAGCATTTTATTATGAATTGAGCAGTCAATAATATTAAATAACTGAATAAAATTAACCATGCACCAAGCCATTTATAAAGGAAATTGATTTCTTATTCATTACATAAAAGGGTTGTATATGTTATTAAGTAATACTAAAGCAAAAGTACTACACTATACTAGAATAAGAAGTGAAAAATCAATATAAATAAAACTAAATCTAAATTGTAATATTAATATACACCAAGTCAATAGTAAAGGAAAATGATTTCTTGTATATATGAACAATTAGACTACAAAAGCAAAGTACTTCATCATACGTGAGAAACAAAAGTGGAATAGCAATTAATGAAAAAAAAAGCTAAGTATTAATAAAATGAAATGTATAAGTGAATTCATTACTAAATCAAATATGCATCCAGTTATTACAAGAAGAAATTTATTTCCAATTCATATTATGGAAGGGTTATATAATTAAATTTTTCTTGTATTAAGAAAATAAAGGATGCATAAATTTCAATATTGAATAAACATGCCAATGTTTTTAAGATGTATCATCACTACGTTCAAAATTCATATTACAGAAGTTATAACATAGATAACAAACATACATATAAAAAAATAAACACTTACCTTGCAATTTTTAAAAATGTTCCTTCTTAAAGCAAAATTAATTTCACTGTCACAAATTTCAATTCTCATGAAGGATAAACCAGTGAAAGCATTCCATTCTTGTTAAAATTAATCACAAAATGTGCTAAAAAAGAAGTCGCAACATATGGAAGTTGAAGGTCAATGAATGAACTTCAAACTTTTCTAGCACAGATAGAAGCAGTAGAAATATTTCTCAGGATGACTTTCACACATATCATCCGGGAAATTCATTCAGCTTCGACTAGTTGTTAAAAATCATCATACACAAACACTTCGGAATTAGAATTCATCACAGATGAAAACAAAATTAAAATCTTCTTCAAACCTCTCTCGCACACAAAGACATTCTTTTCGGCAGTTTCTCTTTTAATCTTGAAACACACGCAATCCATAAAACTCATTCTTGAAGAGGAAATCCGCTCAGTAAATATGCAAAACATCCATCTACAAAAGAAAAAAAAAATTAATTAGAAATTAAAAAAGATTTCTAGAAAAGCACAAACAATGGAAGAGCACACACGCCGACAACCAACGGACAAATGAAATTCAAATGAAGAGCCGTTGAAATCAGTTCGGTTAACAGTTAATCAGGATTCAACCGCCTAGCAAAGAAATAATTAAGATTGCGATCACATGTTCGGATCCCATCGAACCAATCAGTGGTGTAGGATGACTTACTCACCATGACCGCTACGGTGTCTATTCAGTTTCCAATAATAACAACTCATTTCATGAATGGCAACATTGTACATTTACTTCCCCTCCCGAAGAGAAAAATGACAACAAACTTTTTATCTATCGGAACTGATTGTTACATTTTTTTTTAATTTTAGAAAAGGAATTTTAAACAGAAGAATTTTAATTTCAGTTACTCATCGGAACTTTTTTTTTTTTTCTCTTTTCTTCATATGCATTTAAGATTTTCTTTTACCAAATACATTTTTTTTTTTTATTTTCCTTATAACATTTATTATTATTAATTTTTTAAAAATGTCAAACAGAAGTCTATACATAAGAATTTTTTTTTTTTTTTTCAATATTTTCAGTCAAGTGCAATACACAACTCATGAATTAAATATAAAGGAGGGAAACTTTAGAAATGATTATTTTCACCATAAAAATATTAAATTCAATATAATACTGTCAAGCATTTAATGGATTAAATACATTGGAAGGAAATGTATACTTTTAAAGGTGAGGAATGTAAATTGGGGGGGGGGGGGGTAATAACCTGTTTTATAATAAAAAATAAGAATTATCACTTTAATAAACAATATAAGCTCCAAATGTAAACTTAAACTCATTTTGTTATTCATTAGACCTACTAATCCCAAAATTCCTTACTAGCTAAATAGATGCAATTAGATGTATTATAACTCATTTAAAGTAAAAGAAAAGATACAAACCTACAGTTCACATGAAGAAACAATTATGCACTTAATTTTTCATAAAATTTCATATTGATAAATGTTAAAATTTTCTGCAAAACAGAAACAAACAAATTAGCATCATCAAAACAGTACATTTTGATATCATGTCACATACATAAACAAATCTTTCACACTGTGATTTTACATTCAAAAAGCAAGTAATGAAGGTTTTCACACTTCAATATCCAAATAAATTTCCACAACACAAAGGAAATATGCAGTTGGGTGATGAAGCTTGCATAAATGTACAAAGCAAAATTTAAAAATATGAATTTTATGTGCAAAACAAAAGTAAGGTGGGAGTGGTCATGCAATTCATATATAGACAAAGCAGGATTAACAAAACACTATATAAACTTAAAATCATCTTATAAGAACATTACACTGAACAATATTTTGTTTCAAGGATATTAACATTTTTATGTCTTTTCTGCAACTTACCTGGTTGCTACTTTCAAAGCAGAACTACCAATTCATTTGTAGAACCAGAAAATAAAAAAAATAAAAAAATTGAAAGAAAGCAGAAGCGTTTCATTTTACTAACAGTTTTTGTTTTTATAGCAACCAGAGAATATGGGGGGGGGGGGAATGAACTACAAATGCTATGAACCATGCAAAGCTTAAAATTCTTCAAAGCGTGTCCAAATAATAATAAGATATATCATACTCATTATTTTTTTTTATTTAAAGAAACTGACATTATGAAGACATTAGTAAAGTAAGCAGTGGTAATCTCAGTTTAATGCAATTGAAGGGGGGGGGGGGGAAACTTTTATAACAAATAATAATTTAAGATATTTATTATTCAATACAAAATAAAATATTTGTTTTCGAAAAAGATTTCAAAGAAATCCTAACCAAATCAATTGTAAACATTGTTTTTTATGTGCTTCACTGAATTTAAAATGTTTCAGTGAATTTTTGTATTACATGAACTTGTTAATCACTGTTTCAGAGAATGTCAACAAACCATCAGTCACTTTCCTTTAATATTCTAATACGAATATTTCTATAGAATAAACACGTGTTAATGAGTAACTAACTTTATACAATAATAAATTTTTAGCTTTATACAATAATAAAGAATAAAACAAATTAACCTATTATTAAATGCATTTTGAAAAAGTAACTGACACATATATAAACAGGATTGAAAGAAAAAATAAAGCAATATTATCTTGATCAATTGATATAATGTGATCCGTTAAGACATCAGAAACACAAAGCAAACTAGAACATGCAGAATGGATAAAAAAATGCATTCAAATGCCATTCTGACAGCTGTCACACCACACCAACACTATACAGATAAAGTCATTGCAAACAAAACATCTATAATTTCATACGCATATATATATATAAGGCATGAAACCAAAAGCAATAACATTAAAAAAATTTAAACTTCAATTAATGAACATGAAATTAATAGTACAGCAGGAAGAAAAGCTTTTTAAAAATAAACAAAATAACATCCTTTAAATGGAATAAAAGAAATCTTGTATGACCATTTTTTTAAAACTATTTCAACGTTCACTGTAAAAACAAAATTATCTCTTTAGTTCTTAGAAAATAAATTAAAAAATTACACTGGCATACAACACTATAAAAAAATATAAGGGGGGGGGGAAGAGGAAACATTCTGAATGATTGCATAAATTTATTGAGCACGACACTTAAAACACACAACAAGCACAAATGAGGAAAATGCATATGGAGAAAAATTTAATGGACATCTGACAGCTTTCACACCACATGAATGGAGTGAATGGTTCATAAAATGAAACCATCCTTAATTTCATAAAAAATTTTTTTACAACATAAAATGGTAGTAAACATTAAGAGATTTAAACTAATAACTCGAAATGAAATTATCACTAGGAATGAACATGTAAAAAAAAGAAACAGTGAAAGGAAGAAGACTGAAACATCTTTTTTTTTTTTGGGGGGGGGGGGGGAAATCACGCACAAAAGTAATATTCTAATAAACAATTATTTAAATACTCCATCTAAAACCAATAGCGGAAATACATTTGTTACTTATTAGAAGAAGACTGTTCGATTAAAATCAGTAACCACAATACCAAAATTAAATCATAAAAATTGGCGATGCTAATTCAATATTGTCCGAATCAATACAGAAATTTATGGAACACGTTTTTTTAATAAATAATAAAAACATCATGCACATGAATTAATTACATATGGAAATGAGCCAAAATTGTATCCTGCATATTTCAACACCACACCAACACAGTGAATGTGTGTGAGAATTAAGACACATGCAAGCAAAATTAAAACCAAATATATAATTTAACAAAGTTGATTTCATAAAAGTTGTTTTCTCATGAAATAACTTTCATGGTCAAAACAGCAAATTTGGAACAGAAGACTCATTTCTTATTCACCAAAAATTTATGAGATGCCAGAAATGATTTCAGCACTCGCTCTCAAAACAAATCAAATACTTATTCATTCATTCCACACGTACCAGTAGAAATTTGTAATTATAAATTATACACATTACTGCAAGGACTGTACAACATTAAAAAGCAACAAAATCATTGAGTGTGTGTGTGTGTGGGGGGGGAATGACTCTTAATGATAATAGTAATTTATTGAGCATGTCACGTAATGAACACACAAAAGTACAAATGAGAAAAATGCATATTAAAATAAATTCAATGGAAATATAACAGCTTCCACACCACATGAACATATTGAATAGAATCAATAAAATGAAAACATCTTAAATTTTATTAAAAAGAAATTACAACATAAAATGATATTGAATATTAAAAGATGTGAACTGATAAATCGAAATGGAATGAAAACTAGATAAAGGGGGGGGGGGGGGAGGGAGATATGCACAAAATACATACTTAATTTGTAAAATACTAACAGGAATGTTCACTTAAATTAAGACACTGCAATATGAAAATTAATTTATGAAAACAGGAGATGTGAATTTAATATTGTTCGAATCAATAGAGAAATTTAGATAATATACTTCTGAAGTGAATCGTGAAGACACACTGTACATAAATTACATATGTAAACGAACCAAAATTGCATGCTGCATACTTCCACACCACACCAACACAGTGAAAATGTGCAGGGGGGGAGGGGGGGGGGAAGAGATATACATGCAAGTGAAATTGACAGGCAAAAGTATAATGGGGTGAATTTGTGTAAAATGCACACGCAACTGGAATTAATGTCTAATATTTATATATATATATATATACACACACACAATATTTTGAAAACAAAATTAATTTTTTATGCACCACAACTTTATGCAATTCCAGATGTTTCAATCATTTAGAAAAGATTTGATCATTTTCCATGAAAACAAAACAAAATAAATTGAATTCATTTCACTACTATCAGCACAAAATTGTAATTGGGGGGGGGGGGGGGAATGGTCAAAAGATGCATGCAAGCAAGAGCGAAAACCAAAAATATAATTAAAAGAAAGTTGATTACTCGTGATATTATTTCCACATTCAAAACACAAATTGGGGGGAGGGGGGAAGTATTTTTCATGCACTCAAAATTTATAAAAAATCAGAGGTTTCAAGCAATCAGAAATGATTTCAGAATTCGCTCTCAAAACAAAAGAAAAACAAGCAGTTCATTTTTCAATTTGATTTCATTTAAAAGAAATATATGCAACCAAAAAAATTAGTTAACATTAAGAGATGCGAACTAATACATCACAATGAAATGAACACTAGAAATAAACAGTTGAAACTTAAAAAAAAAAAAAAAAAAGGGGGGGGGGGTGTAAGAATTTAATGCACAAAAACCACATTTAAATTTGTAATCAGAAAAAGGCTCCCTCTAAACCGAAATAGGTTATTATTTTAGAAAATACTTAAAAGAATGTTTAATTAAAATCGGTCACTACAATACCAAAGTTAATTCTCGAAAACAAAAGACATCAATTCAAATTTGTCCGCATCATTACTGAAACTTATGCTTCTTCTTTAGTGAATTGTAAAGACACCACGTACATAAATTACATATTGAAATGAACCAAAATTGCACTCTGCATACTTCCACACCACACCAACATAGTGAAAGTGTGCAATGGGGGGGGGGGAGAGACATGCAACTAAAATTGAAAGCCAAAAGTATAACGAAGTGAATGTGTGTAAAATACACATGTAACAAAAATTGATGTCTAATATATATAGACTAAAGGAAATTTATTTGCTTGTGTTATTATTTTCACGGTCAAAGTTTTGAAAAGAAAATGTATTTTTTTACACACCAAAAATTCATGAAATTTCAGATGTTTCAATCATTTTGAAAGGATTTCAGCACTCGCTCTCAAAACAAAACAAAAAATAGTCATTCATTTCAAAAGTATCAGTACAAAATTGTAATTTCGAATAACACGCCTTGCTGAAAGGACTGTACTTCACTTTTGGTAATTTAATAGAAAATTTTTTTTTGGTCAGAATTATTTAGATAGCAAGAACTTATCCACGTTACCACTCAATGAATGCTGAATTGTTTTGCAATTCTAAAAAAACAAAGTGAATGCAGATTATGAATCTATTTAAGAATGAATAGGAATTTATCCACAAATTGAAGAACACAAAGGAAGAAGATTTGGAAATGAAACAGTAAAGTTTTAATGTGTCACAAAAAGGGCTACCTATACTACCAAGGAGATTACTTAACGAGAAACTTGGTACGCAATTAAACATAACAGGTTTATTGAAGTGATTGGAATCAAAATTACAAAATCAGATATAATGAAAAATCTGAACGTAAACACTAAAATCAGATATAAAAGAAACTGATGATATTATAAGATTTTAATACAAACTGCAAACAAACCATTGAAAAATTTTTTAGAAAAACTTACCCATTTTCCAACTGCAGTAGCTTTTGCAATTTTTTTATTCTATTGCTTTCTCAACATATCAGAATGAGCCAAAATTCCTGAATCAAATGGCAGAATTGAAATAACTATATAAATTTTATTACAGTTTTTTGTAACAACATCTCAAGATTATGTTTGGAAAACAATTTTGACACGCCATAACAAAACACCAATGGTAGGATAATCTGACATATAACTCAATTGCTCACATTCATCATTTCACTTTCGATTCTAAAACAGTTATCACTTTCCTTCCAAAAGAAATGTCCGTCGAAAACAGTTGTTGACATGCTACAGTGTTAAACCCAAAATATTCCAAAAGAAGCGTTAGAAAAAGGAATTAAATGACGCAATTTAGCACCCGGTTGGCGTTTTTTTTTTTTCTTGTTTTTTTTTTTTCCCGCACTGCACTTCTGGTTTTCTATTCGCTAAATAAAAAGAACACTTACAGAATTCGACGACTACAATATGATAAAAAGACATTTCCTATTTTTAACTGGTAAAATAAATACTTCGCAACTAACAACGGAACAGAAAATTTGAAAAAGAACGACGATTAAGTTAAACACCATTTCATTTCTTTCCGTTGAAAAACAAACTCTTTTGCATCCTCTGTTCGAAGTGATAATTATCGTCTGCAGCAGGGAACGAGAATGAAGGTCCGATTTTTAAGGAAATAATAATGAGTTATAAAATATACAGCATTCTAAAATACACAAAGGAAAATTGCAAATAATATTCCGTTTAAAAGACCGCCATCGAAGTTCAAGAAATGAATTTCAACAGACACGGTCACAGTTCCTTTTGAAGCAAAATCGAGCTGCAAATCGTCTGCCAATCAAAAAACTGGAAAAGTATCCTGGGACGCTAGAATACAGCCTCTACAGATTCAAACTTTTTCACTTTTCAGTATTGGCAATTGTTTTTAAATTGTAACGTTTCGTATCAGAATGATTTATGATCCTATCCGAAAACGTTTCTCAGAAATAGGATATCATTTTCCACAATTTTTTTTTAATGCGTACAATCCATTTGATACGTTGCAACGGATAAAGTATCACGATCTTATGTTTGAATTTTGTATTACTGTGCACGGTGGCAATTCTCAGAAATAAGATATTTTATTCGAAAATGATTCATTACAACCGTTTTAACGGATCACTGATTAATATAACATACTAAAATTCTGCTTTTTTTTTTTTAATTATAAAGAAGTTTGGAAAAATACTTGGAGGTGCACACGGATAATTACTTTTCGTTTTGAATGAATTACGATTGTTTATCTGACTGTTTACTAAGAAAAATGTTGTACGGCAATAACATTTGTTACCTTCATTGAATTTTCAATTAAATGATTTCATTTCTTTTGTTAAGGATATCGTAAAAAAGGTAAGTGAGTTCTTCTAATAGGATAAAAAAAGTATTAACTCATTTGTATGCTGAATGAAATTTAATCTTTTTTTTATATAAATTTTTCATTTCTTTACTAATAAACTGCCTGTACGTATCAAGTTATGTCAGCTATCATTCAATTGAGCTACAATGTTTATCATTATTGAATAAATGTTTCTAGAAGTGATTTTTTTTTTTTTTTTTTTTTGGTAAATGAATTTTGAATTATTGCAACAGACAAATGTATCGCTGA
>NC_079160.1:127822205-127842205 GCF_947563725.1 Argiope bruennichi
TTATCCTTTGCAAGTCTTATCCGACCCTCAGACAGGCGAGGCCCCGGGCAGGACCCGAGGCCGCAATGTGCGTTCGAAAAATCAGTGCTCAATGTGTCCTGCAATTCACACCAAATCTCGCAGCTGGCTGCGTTCTTCATCGACCCGTGAGCCGAGTGATCCACTGCTCAGAGTTGTACTTTTTTTTTATATTGGCCAATCGTTTCCGAAAGGTCGTTAGTGCGTTCGAGTTTATTATTCAATGACACTCCCCATAGAGGGAAGCGATGCCACGGGGCGGTGTGCACAGAGGCACATCTCTTCAAGCCTAGCCATAGATAACTATGACCCCCCTCTTGCCCAAGTCGAGGGCCGGGGATAAAACAGGCACACCCATAGTAGGCATCATAAATTCAAAGTTTAGTACTTCGTTCCCCGAGTCGCGTGGGAACCAGTACCGGCAAGGAACTTAAAAAAGCTCCTCGTTTAGACATAATAGTTTATAATTAATGATCCTTTCGCAGGTTCACCTACGAAAACCTTGTTACGACTTTTACTTCCTCTAAATGATCAAGTTTGGTCATCTTTCCGGCACACCGGCTCGACCAAAAGGCCAATCCGAGCGCCAGTCCGAAGACCTCACTAAATCATTCAATCGGTAGTAGCGACGGGCGGTGTGGACAAAGGGCAGGGACGTAATCAACACGAGCTGATGACTCGTGCTTACTGGGAATTCCTCGTTCATGGAATCAATTACACTTTCCAATCCCCAGCACGAAGGAGGTTCAACGGGTTACCCAGTCCTTTCGGACAGGGAAAGCACACGCTGATTCCTTCAATGTAGCGCGCGTGCGGCCCCGGACATCTAAGGGCATCCCAGACCTGTTATTGCTCTGTCTCGTGCGGCTAAACGCCGCTTGTCCCTCTAAGAAGAACGTCCCACTACAAGAGGATGGGAACGTCTATTTAGTAGGCTAGAGTCTCGTTCGTTATCGGAATTAACCAGACAAGTCGCCCCACCAACTAAGAACGGCCATGCACCACCACCCACAGAATCAAGAAAGAGCTCTTAATCTGTCAATCCTTCCTGTGTCCGGGCCGGGTAAGTTTTCCCGTGTTGAGTCAAATTAAGCCGCAGGCTCCATTTCTGGTGGTGCCCTTCCGTCAATTCCTTTAAGTTTCAGCTTTGCAACCATACTTCCCCCGGAACCCAAAAGCTTTGGTTTCCCGGAAGCTGCCCGGCGTGTCATTTGAGGAACACAGCCGGATCGCTGGCTGGCATCGTTTATGGTTAGAACTAGGGCGGTATCTGATCGCCTTCGAACCTCTAACTTTCGTTCTTGATTAATGGAAACATTCTTGGCAAATGCTTTCGCAGTAGTTCGTCTTGCGACGGTCCAAGAATTTCACCTCTAGCGTCGCAATACGAATGCCCCCGTCTGTCCCTCTTAATCATTACCTCGTGTTCCGAAAACCAACAAAATAGAACCGAGGTCCTATTCCATTATTCCATGCACAATTATTCAGGCGTCGCGCCTGCTTTGAGCACTCTAATTTTTTCAAAGTAAACGTGAGGGTCTCCGCCCACAACCGGTGAAGATCATAGACAGAAGCCCCCTGAACGCTCGGCAGCGAACAGTAACCACCGGTAGGCGGACCGTCCGGCCGGAGCTGAGATCCAACTACGAGCTTTTTAACCGCAACAACTTTAATATACGCTATTGGAGCTGGAATTACCGCGACTGCTGGCACCAGACTTGCTCTCCAATGGATCCTCGTTAAAGGATTTAGAGTGTACTCATTCCAATTACGGGGTCTCAAAAGAGTCCCGTATTGTTATTTTTCGTCACTACCTCCCCGTGCTGGGAGTGGGTAATTTGCGCGCCTGCTGCCTTCCTTGGATGTGGTAGCCGTTTCTCAGGCTCCCTCTCCGGAATCGAACCCTGATTCCCCGTCACCCGTTACGACCATGGTAGGCGCGTAACCTACCATCGACAGTTGATAAGGCAGACACTTGAAAGATACGTCGCCGGGACGAGCCCGTGCGATCAGCCCAAAGTTATACAGAGTCACCACAAGAGACGGACACGAGGCCCGATTGGTTTTGGTCTAATAAAAGCGCTCGTTCCCGAAGGTCGGAGCTCTGCTGCATGTATTAGCTCTAGAATTGCCACAGTTATCCAAGTAGTAAGGTACGATCCAAGGAACCATAACTGATTTAATGAGCCATTCGCGGTTTCGCCTTAATACGGCATGTACTTAGACATGCATGGCTTAATCTTTGAGACAAGCATATGACTACTGGCAGGATCAACCAGGTAACTTCCATCGTTCGTTAGAACGTTCGGAAAATGCACTCCGAATCCTTACATTTCACGAGTCGCGACCATCTCAGTCGCGGGGGACGCCTCGACAACGGAGGATCCCTCAGTCAATCTCGCTTTTTGTGTAGGTATTCCCCGTGCAATCTACAGAGGTTCTATAGTCTCACGACTTCCCCGACGGCTTCAACGCCGCGGGGCGAGTGCGGAGGCATCGAGAAGATATGTGCGCTGGACACAGATGCAGAAAACCAATCAATTCCTTTAAGTACGGTTCTGCTCGTCGCGTCAACGGCACGGGGGCCGAGCCGCTCGCAGAGAGGCTGAGATAGTTTGGAAGCGGCCAGAAAGACGGAGAATACCTCCCCGCCGATCGCAGCCTTCGTAGCAGAAGAATAACACCCTCGATCCCGGAGGCAGCGTCCGACCGACCCATAAAGAACCGAGAACCGATCCGATCGGGCACGACAGACCCACCGTCAACGTTAGAGGACCGCTTTCCCGGAGGTAGCCAACCGGTACTAACAACCCAATCCCGTTGCCGAGACCTAAGACAGGTTCGCGAGATTACGACGCGTTTTTAAAACGCATTCTGTCTCGCGATCGACCACTGTTTCCAGCAGTCACCTGCTACTCATATAGGGCTACGGACGATCCCCGACGTTCCGCTCGTGATCGCGAGTGGCGCGCGCTTTGCCCAGCCACCAGGCGACCGGAAGAAGCCGCCGCGGGCGAAAATAAGAAAAATTGTGCACAGGCAACCCGTTTCGCCGAACTAGTGCTACGTAGTATTTAGCGCTCTTCTCGGTGATTGGACTTTGAAGAAAATCGCGACTTCTCCCCTATTTGCACTTAGAAGGAAATCTCGGGTAGCGACTTCTCACTTTCTCGTGCTCCGGTTAGGACTTTGCCGAAAATCTCACATCGTCGGACTTGGACGGAAAACTAGCGAAGCGACTATCACCTTATCGCGCGTTCTGATTTGGAGTTTGCTGAAAAACGCGACTTCTCACATCGTCGGACTTAGTAGAAAATTTCACCTTATCGCGTGCTCCTATTAGGACTTTGCCGAAAATCGCGCATCTCCGTTTTTCCTTAAAATGTTTACATTTTGAATTTTCTTCAATTACTTTTTGTGAATTTTTATTGATATTTATGAAATTGTTTATGCTTCTGAATTTAAAATGTCAAGTAACATTTATATTTGTTGAATTATATTTAATTCACTCAAATACAAATTTATAGAGTTTTAATACGCTATAATTAAGTTAAATACCTGTATTTGCAGAATGTATTCTTATTTAGAACTCAATTTGGTGTAAATATTATAAAAATAATGAAATAAAGCCTTCAAATGTTGTTAAATACTTGATTCAAACCTAAAAGTAGGTCAAGCACTTAAATTCTAGCAAATTAAGATAAATGTCTGGTAAAGTTCATATTTATATGCATTCGCAGAAAGAATTCAAGTGTTCTTTGAAGTAATTCTTATTTAGAACTGAATTTGGTGTAAAGAATGTCAAATTAGTGAAGTAAAAGCTGTAAATGTTCTTGTATACTTCATATGAACTTCA
Source organism: Argiope bruennichi (assembly GCF_947563725.1). NCBI lineage: Eukaryota > Metazoa > Arthropoda > Arachnida > Araneae > Araneidae > Argiope > Argiope bruennichi. Next base: position 127,826,080 of record NC_079160.1, read on the forward strand.
AAGTAGGTCAAATTGTTTTAATAAATGCACAAGTTGTGTAATTCCCTTCATACAATGTGTAATGTATCTTCTAACAGTGCTAAAAATGAAATCTCTTTCCAATTCAAACAATTTCTACTGTAAATACTGAGGTAAATACAAATACTGTTTTTTAATATGTGAAATTCAACATATAATTGAGTGCAAGCTTTAATATAAATGTATTCCTTCATGTAACATTCAATATCAATCATTTGTGAATGAATGTTTTCATTCAGTTAATTACTGAGCTGAATCTTTCACCAATGCAAAATATTTCATGACATTGTAAACTTCCATTCATGTAAACATTGTGTAAAATTCAAAGATATTCTTATAGTGTGATAAATACAAGTATATGGCTTGTATATTCAACTTATTAATGCATAAGAGTATGATTTATTACTGCATTTTTTGTGTATAGTTATAAACATTCATCTCCCTTCATGTTTCATCTAGTATCAATTATATTGCTCATTTATTTGAAATTTAGCTTCATGGTTAATGACTTGTGAAATGTTTACTCATACTGCTAGTTGTTTTCATAAATCCATGTTGAGTGAAATGCAAAGAAATCATTATATTATGTAAAATTAAAACATACAATTTGGATATTCAACACATTAGTTCTTATTACTTGCGGAAAGAAGTGATATGAAGAGGTAACAGTTGTATAAAGAAAGCTCAAGTCTTAAATGAATGTGTAATGTTACTTTGCATAGATATGATTTTTAATTCAACAAATTTCTGCATAAAAATGTTATTACCAACTATATTTTGTGTGCAGATTCTTCATGTACTATTTACAATCAAAGAATGCATAAATTTCTTAAAATATTTCATCAAGAATCTATATCATTAAACTCAGTAAGCTTCATCTTTACTCAGTGTGAAATGTTTCATCATATAACAGGTTGTTCTAATTATTAAATGTTGTTTATAATGCAAGGAAATCTTCATCTTCAAGTAAATACAATTTATAGATTCATATTACTTGTTCAAACAAGTTGACTGTAAGGAATGCCTAATGTTTACTTTCACTGTAAATGTAACCCTATTCTAATATTAATATTGTTTTCATGTACAGCATTATCTTGTTAGTGTTTAATTTTATGTTATATTCTGTTGAATACAGGCAGAAAGCTTGTCAATCAAATAGATAAATTATTTAGAGTCCTTTGTCCAACTATAATTTATGTGTGGGTTCCCATTTCTTCAAACAACATTTACATTCAAAGAATGTTTCATCTTAACTAAGCTTCATCTTCAAACTGTGCCAAATGTTCCCATTCTTTACTTGTAATACAATGTGGAATGCAATAACTTTCTCATATTGCAAGTTTTTTAATTTTAATAAAGTTCAAAATGTGATTGACATACTTATTTCATGTTAAATACAAACATATAGTTTGTGGATTCTACTCATAGGTGTTTATTACTTGTTCAAACAGATTATGTAAATAGATAATACTTATATGAAGAATGCTTACTATAAAGTATATGTGTAATTTCACCTTACACTGAAATTGTAACCTCTATCTAATATTAATGCAAAATTTATATGTATTTATTCATATAAACATTATATGAAGTGTAATGTCATACTTATATTGTGTTAAATAGAGCCATACATTATTAAGATTGTTATTTCCAATTCTAATTAATGTATAGCTTCATTATACAATATTTACAATGAATGAATACATAGATTTCTTCAAATGTTTCATCCAGTATCTATATTACTATGTTCAGCTTCTTATTTACTTAAAGAGAAATGTTTCTACATATTACAAGTTGTTTTTAAAGTTTAATGTCATGTAAAATGCACTGTAATATAGTTAGAAGCTGCAATATGCAAGTGCTTATTACATGTTGAAACAAGTTATATACATATGTTTCTATAAAAACCCAACCTGTGTGTAATTTTACCTTACAAAATTGTACACTCTTAATGTTGCAATGCATTCTTTTGTTCATGTGAAATGTTTCATTCATTGTTCATGTAAACACTGTATCAAATGGAACATTTCCTTTTACTTACATTATGTTAAATACAGGCATAAAGTTTGAACATTCAATGAAGAAGTTATTAAGAGTGTTTTTTTACAATTGCAATATGTCTGCAAGATTCTTATTTCTTCATAGTGTTTACAATAAGAATACATTAATTGCTTCTCCTGTTTAAGCATATTCTTTAATCTATATGAAATGTACCCATTTTTACATTTAGTGTTATGTGAAATGCAGTAAAATACTCATAAACTGGTAACTATAAACATACAAGAGCATATAACTTATATATGAAGTTGCATATAAAATGATTATTCTGTTAAACATTGTAATTGTTATCTTTCTTTTAATGTAAACATTGTGAGAAATTCTTATAATGAGATAAGTACAAACACTAAGCAATTATTTTCAACATTTCAGTTAATTCTGTTTGTCGAAACAAACGTCCTCATTAAACTATGTCAGTTTATTAATGTAAAGAATACTCAAAAAGTCTCACATGTACTTGTTATGCATGAAACAGACCTTACAAGTTTCAATATTAAAAATGTTAACGTGTAAGACAGTTACATTCTTTTATACTGAGTGGTTTATATTTCCAATATCATTTCTGTCACATATCATTGATATCAAAAAGACATAAATTGTCTCTTATGTGTACACAAACATTGTAACAACCATCTGAATGCTAAACATGTAAGTGCATACCACATATAAAGCTGCATGTAAAATGATAATTCTTTAATTAATGCAAAACATTAACAAACATAGAAATTGTCATTTCTTTATGTTAATGATGTGTGAAATGTTTCTAATGTGCTAGGTTACGATTTTCAATAATTCAGTAAATACTGTTTGTCTAAATAAGCTTACGCATTAAACTATCAGTTACTTGTAAGGTTTATTCTTGTAAATAACAATTAAATAATGTCAAATGTACTTGTTATTGAGAAAAGAACACATACAAGTTTTTATATTATAAAAATAAATGTATAAATACAGTTATATAATTATATATTGAATGGTATATCTTTCCTTCACCATTTCAGGCACAAACCATTGAGATCAAACTAACTTATATTAACCCTGACATGTACACAAACATTATAATAACCATTTCAATGATACATTGTTTCAGATTTAAACATTTTCTGTGTTAATATTTGTCTGAAATTCAATGAATGCACAGTTGAGTACAACAAAGTCAATTCTATTTTTGAACATAATGCATGTGCACTATTAACATTATTATTTTAAAGCATTAAACATAAAAAGATACATTAACTTCAAATTACTATTAAATAAACAATCTTTAACAAGTCATAAATTATATGTAATGCATTTTTTTCATTGGTAGTTCTTAAATTTGGGGAAAATGATCTTTGTATATGTAACGATGAAGAATATTCTGTGTTGAAACATGACATGTTTGTATGAAAATAACTAAATTACCTTATCCATAATGTTAATAAAATTAGGAATGTAGTAAAACTCTTATTATCAATGAAAATTCATTTTCTGATGTACTATATCTACATTTTTTTAAAAATATAAGTAGTGCACACTGCAACTTGAATGTCACCGAGGAATCCTCGTAACAATTCTCTACTCACAAATGTGAAAATGATAACTTTTCTAACCATTAACATCATTATTATCCTCCTTCAAAGCATGTGTGTTTCAAATTAAAACACTTTTTATGAAAATATTTATGAAATTTTGTCTAAAATTCAATAACACTGCATTTCAGTACAACGAGACAGAAGAAATCCTATTCTAAAGCATAGTTCAAACATAAAAAAAGTTATGTAATCTAAAAAATTACTAATAAATTCAGATTTCTTATATAGAAAAGAAGTGTAATTAATATATATTTTAATTGCTATCAATTTAATTTGGTAAAAATGGTATGTGAATATGCAAGGATGAATAATGTTCTACGAAGAAACATTGCAAGTTTGTATTAGATATTCAAATTCATTTAAAATCCTTAATGTGAAAAAAAATATTGAATGCAGTGTACCCAAATATTCATAAAAGTCCTATTTTTAAAACTATTACAGTTCATACTTGGCCTAAAAAAAAAGGAGCAGACACTGTTAATTGAATGTTGTCGTGGAATCTTCGAAACACTCTTTTGTTTACAAGTGTGTCAAATACAGTATTCATAAACTTAAATCCACTTACCTCATTATGATCCTTCTTCAATGAAGCAAATATCAAAACACCTTGTTAATGAAGAGATTTTAATACTATTATTCACATATATCATTTGTTCTTCATTGTTGCCTTTAATATTGTTGATGTAACAATGTGTTGAAAAGTATTAAGAACAATATTCACTGTTGCTTACAGTTAGCTAAGAATAATAGAATCATAAATTGTTACTGGGCATCATTGTTGATGTAACAATGCATTTAAATAGTGTTCATAACTATACTGTCCATTTAGTCTCTAAAGAATTCATAAATTGCATGTATTTAAATAGTAACAATTAACTATTCATGGAAATAATGAATTAACACCTAACACAGTAAACAATATGCTATTTAACATTGTGAAATCAGTCAAACTCAGTGTAGAAATGCTTCCTATGGATTTTCATCAAAACAAGTCTTTTCCACTAAAATTCTTTGAATGAAAATTGAAACAGCTTTCATGTATGTTGTCTTCCAGCATCTCTTTGTATGAAGAAAATGATCAACACATCATTTCAGAAGAGTGACATCTATGTTCCAGTTTGTCTTCTCTTATCTTCAGTTGAAAGTAAAGGTTGATTTTTTGTTGTCATTTACACTGTACACAAACTTCATCTTCTTTCTGCTATAAAACTGCTTCATATAACTATACATTCTTCTTCCATGTTAGAGCATAACAAAGTAGATATCTTTTCAAAATTTCTTCATTTCATTCATAAAAAATAGGATATGAAGTTCAGTTGACATGCCTTCACTCATTGATAACTGCCATCAGAAGGGGGGGGGGGGGAATCCTAAATGCCCATTCAATATTCAGACTTCATCTTTACAAAATAAAGTTGTTGATGAGATAATAACACTCTTTCACCTTCAACTACACTTGCTAGGATGATGTAATCACATTATAAACAATTAAATTGAATATCCCAAGTAATCCAAATATGGAAAATCTATATAAACAAAGACTACCAGAAATGAAATAATAATCAACAAAAACATTTAACTTCTTCTCATACGTAGAAATCATCAACTTCAATGTCACATAATCTTCAATAAGTTAATCACCAGCATGCAATTCAAAATAATCACAACACAACAACAGCTATTCAAGATTTGCCTCCACCAAAAACCATTAAGTGCAGTGAACCAAATAATCTGCTTTGCCAAAATGAAACCTCTTACAAAATCAAACACATTAAATTGAACAGTGCAAATTATTTCCAAAAAATTCCCAAGCATTAAAAATTTAAAAACCATGTAAAAACTTAAGTGACGAGCAATACCGGCAGAGTACAAAAACCACACACAACACCAAACAAACACCATTTCTGCTAATATTTCTTTATAAAATTGAATCAAATATCTGAAACTGTGTAAATTTCAAACAGTATTCTTAACAGAATGCATAAATATAGTATGAAAGTAATACAGTATGCCAACAATCAACCCGCATGTCCATACATGACTAAAATTTATAACTCAACTAAACTAACCAATATACTATTTTTCAGTGAAATCTCTCACAGGATAGCAATTATGAAATTGAATTCTGCAAACTATTGGGAACTTATTTACCATTTAAAAAGTAGACATTCAGAAAAACTCACATTTTCTAAACACTTGGGTGTAAAAACCGACAACATGCATAACCAAAACAAGACCACAGAAACTTGGAAGATAAGTTCATTGATAATTTTTTAATTTCTAAAGGAAACTTCTGTTCACTGTCATATGTAAAATAATATGAATGTAAAAATGCATTAGGAATTTAAGAAATATGCATAACAACACATCAAGACATGGTACAGTGAATATGTGAAAACATAAACATTAAGAAATAATTTCAAATAAACATTAAGATTTATATTAAATTTGCTAAAAACACTTCTACTTTTCAACAATTAACTTAATTAATATGAAATATATGTTATGTATCAAAGCTCAATGCATATAAACAATGTTATGTGTTAGTGTGTCAAAATGTAAACAAACAAACAAAACAGTACTGATGAAGCAACATTTATTTACATAGGAAAAACAATAATGAATATACTAATTCAAATTATATAGAAATAAATTTAGTAAGCAAATATATCAGCTACACATGAAAGATGTGCAATAAAAAGAAAAAAATGGAAAGAATATGTACTTGGACACTGCTCGACAGGATTCGAGCAATCCAATACTATTCAAATTAAAAACAGAAACAAATTTCTACTAAATAGACTTGAAATTAGGAAAAACACAATTAAATGAAGGGAGAAACAACAACAACAATGAATTGATTTTTGTTTTCACTAATTTACAATAAATAGGCTTAAATTAAAAGTTGGCATTCTTAAAGAGGGGGGGGGGGGGTGCACACTGTGAAACTGAATTCAGTCTTATTGTTAGATTTTAAATCTTCAACTTTAAAAAGAAATGTCAGTATAATTTCAATCAATAAATAAATCATTTTCCAATACTAATAACAACTCTTATAATATAAATAACCTGAATTACTTAAACACAGTACAGCGAAGAAGAGATATCGAGATAACAGCATACATTGCTAGTAAAAAAAATATTAACTATACACTAATAATAAAAATTAAATTAATTATTTCAATAACTAACAGTTTAATCATGAATATATGCATAACTTACAATACTATATATATATTTTTTTCAAACCATGTAACTAAGAAATACCTTTGTGGCCTTATCCAAAGAGAAAACACTCAACGATTTGTTCCTTTAAGATAACAAACAAGCCTATAGGTGCTTCCCATTTGGAATCAGGCCACAGAAAAGATACCATAAATAAACAGGTGATAATCCAATGAGAAGTAATTAAAACAAATGAGTTAAAATTACTTCTAAGACGCTTAATTACAAAATAAAGAAACAAAACTTAATTTATGCAAAAGTAAGCTTAAAATTGAACATAAAGATTTAATTTTTGCTCATAGGAGATAAATGAAATAAATAAAAAAAAGCAAAATGTTTGTTTACAAATAAATAGAGCAAAATAAGCAAATGCCAGAAATCGAGCATTTTATTCACCCACACAAATCTCCTAATATTTTCAAAGTGCAGGGACGACATTTTCATCCAAGACAGGCGGTACACAGGAATGAAACAAAACCCACAACTTTCTTCAAAGATCTACGGGTGCACAGGATAACACAGCAAAGCATCGTGCAGGTGAAAAGCAACCCTCCGGTTACGTACCAAGTGCCATGCCGAATGAACACAGGATTGAAAAGTGAAATACAGGAATGTAGGGGAGTTCGCCTTTCCCATCCAAGTTGCTTGATGCACAGGATAACATGGCACAGCATTCTCTTCTTGTCAAGACACATCATGCTTCTTTGTCTTCATTCTTCTTAAATTCTCATTTCTTGCTTTGTCAATTAAGTTAATGCGTATTTTAATTTCAAGATTAATCAGTACTATTTCACTTAATATTATTGATTATAATAAAATTCTTTGTATATATTTAGGTTACACTAAAATCAAATAAGTTAAATTATCATGAAACTATTAATAAATAAACTAATTCACTGCACATAATAAAAATATTGTTGCAAAATTAAATAATAAACAGTATAAACTTTAACAATTACTCAAACTGATTGTTATCACTTCAACACTGTAGTAAAATTACATCATATTATAAAAAAGATGTTACTACATAGAAATTATACTATAGCAAAGCATTTTATTATGAATTGAGCAGTCAATAATATTAAATAACTGAATAAAATTAACCATGCACCAAGCCATTTATAAAGGAAATTGATTTCTTATTCATTACATAAAAGGGTTGTATATGTTATTAAGTAATACTAAAGCAAAAGTACTACACTATACTAGAATAAGAAGTGAAAAATCAATATAAATAAAACTAAATCTAAATTGTAATATTAATATACACCAAGTCAATAGTAAAGGAAAATGATTTCTTGTATATATGAACAATTAGACTACAAAAGCAAAGTACTTCATCATACGTGAGAAACAAAAGTGGAATAGCAATTAATGAAAAAAAAAGCTAAGTATTAATAAAATGAAATGTATAAGTGAATTCATTACTAAATCAAATATGCATCCAGTTATTACAAGAAGAAATTTATTTCCAATTCATATTATGGAAGGGTTATATAATTAAATTTTTCTTGTATTAAGAAAATAAAGGATGCATAAATTTCAATATTGAATAAACATGCCAATGTTTTTAAGATGTATCATCACTACGTTCAAAATTCATATTACAGAAGTTATAACATAGATAACAAACATACATATAAAAAAATAAACACTTACCTTGCAATTTTTAAAAATGTTCCTTCTTAAAGCAAAATTAATTTCACTGTCACAAATTTCAATTCTCATGAAGGATAAACCAGTGAAAGCATTCCATTCTTGTTAAAATTAATCACAAAATGTGCTAAAAAAGAAGTCGCAACATATGGAAGTTGAAGGTCAATGAATGAACTTCAAACTTTTCTAGCACAGATAGAAGCAGTAGAAATATTTCTCAGGATGACTTTCACACATATCATCCGGGAAATTCATTCAGCTTCGACTAGTTGTTAAAAATCATCATACACAAACACTTCGGAATTAGAATTCATCACAGATGAAAACAAAATTAAAATCTTCTTCAAACCTCTCTCGCACACAAAGACATTCTTTTCGGCAGTTTCTCTTTTAATCTTGAAACACACGCAATCCATAAAACTCATTCTTGAAGAGGAAATCCGCTCAGTAAATATGCAAAACATCCATCTACAAAAGAAAAAAAAAATTAATTAGAAATTAAAAAAGATTTCTAGAAAAGCACAAACAATGGAAGAGCACACACGCCGACAACCAACGGACAAATGAAATTCAAATGAAGAGCCGTTGAAATCAGTTCGGTTAACAGTTAATCAGGATTCAACCGCCTAGCAAAGAAATAATTAAGATTGCGATCACATGTTCGGATCCCATCGAACCAATCAGTGGTGTAGGATGACTTACTCACCATGACCGCTACGGTGTCTATTCAGTTTCCAATAATAACAACTCATTTCATGAATGGCAACATTGTACATTTACTTCCCCTCCCGAAGAGAAAAATGACAACAAACTTTTTATCTATCGGAACTGATTGTTACATTTTTTTTTAATTTTAGAAAAGGAATTTTAAACAGAAGAATTTTAATTTCAGTTACTCATCGGAACTTTTTTTTTTTTTCTCTTTTCTTCATATGCATTTAAGATTTTCTTTTACCAAATACATTTTTTTTTTTTATTTTCCTTATAACATTTATTATTATTAATTTTTTAAAAATGTCAAACAGAAGTCTATACATAAGAATTTTTTTTTTTTTTTTCAATATTTTCAGTCAAGTGCAATACACAACTCATGAATTAAATATAAAGGAGGGAAACTTTAGAAATGATTATTTTCACCATAAAAATATTAAATTCAATATAATACTGTCAAGCATTTAATGGATTAAATACATTGGAAGGAAATGTATACTTTTAAAGGTGAGGAATGTAAATTGGGGGGGGGGGGGGTAATAACCTGTTTTATAATAAAAAATAAGAATTATCACTTTAATAAACAATATAAGCTCCAAATGTAAACTTAAACTCATTTTGTTATTCATTAGACCTACTAATCCCAAAATTCCTTACTAGCTAAATAGATGCAATTAGATGTATTATAACTCATTTAAAGTAAAAGAAAAGATACAAACCTACAGTTCACATGAAGAAACAATTATGCACTTAATTTTTCATAAAATTTCATATTGATAAATGTTAAAATTTTCTGCAAAACAGAAACAAACAAATTAGCATCATCAAAACAGTACATTTTGATATCATGTCACATACATAAACAAATCTTTCACACTGTGATTTTACATTCAAAAAGCAAGTAATGAAGGTTTTCACACTTCAATATCCAAATAAATTTCCACAACACAAAGGAAATATGCAGTTGGGTGATGAAGCTTGCATAAATGTACAAAGCAAAATTTAAAAATATGAATTTTATGTGCAAAACAAAAGTAAGGTGGGAGTGGTCATGCAATTCATATATAGACAAAGCAGGATTAACAAAACACTATATAAACTTAAAATCATCTTATAAGAACATTACACTGAACAATATTTTGTTTCAAGGATATTAACATTTTTATGTCTTTTCTGCAACTTACCTGGTTGCTACTTTCAAAGCAGAACTACCAATTCATTTGTAGAACCAGAAAATAAAAAAAATAAAAAAATTGAAAGAAAGCAGAAGCGTTTCATTTTACTAACAGTTTTTGTTTTTATAGCAACCAGAGAATATGGGGGGGGGGGGAATGAACTACAAATGCTATGAACCATGCAAAGCTTAAAATTCTTCAAAGCGTGTCCAAATAATAATAAGATATATCATACTCATTATTTTTTTTTATTTAAAGAAACTGACATTATGAAGACATTAGTAAAGTAAGCAGTGGTAATCTCAGTTTAATGCAATTGAAGGGGGGGGGGGGGAAACTTTTATAACAAATAATAATTTAAGATATTTATTATTCAATACAAAATAAAATATTTGTTTTCGAAAAAGATTTCAAAGAAATCCTAACCAAATCAATTGTAAACATTGTTTTTTATGTGCTTCACTGAATTTAAAATGTTTCAGTGAATTTTTGTATTACATGAACTTGTTAATCACTGTTTCAGAGAATGTCAACAAACCATCAGTCACTTTCCTTTAATATTCTAATACGAATATTTCTATAGAATAAACACGTGTTAATGAGTAACTAACTTTATACAATAATAAATTTTTAGCTTTATACAATAATAAAGAATAAAACAAATTAACCTATTATTAAATGCATTTTGAAAAAGTAACTGACACATATATAAACAGGATTGAAAGAAAAAATAAAGCAATATTATCTTGATCAATTGATATAATGTGATCCGTTAAGACATCAGAAACACAAAGCAAACTAGAACATGCAGAATGGATAAAAAAATGCATTCAAATGCCATTCTGACAGCTGTCACACCACACCAACACTATACAGATAAAGTCATTGCAAACAAAACATCTATAATTTCATACGCATATATATATATAAGGCATGAAACCAAAAGCAATAACATTAAAAAAATTTAAACTTCAATTAATGAACATGAAATTAATAGTACAGCAGGAAGAAAAGCTTTTTAAAAATAAACAAAATAACATCCTTTAAATGGAATAAAAGAAATCTTGTATGACCATTTTTTTAAAACTATTTCAACGTTCACTGTAAAAACAAAATTATCTCTTTAGTTCTTAGAAAATAAATTAAAAAATTACACTGGCATACAACACTATAAAAAAATATAAGGGGGGGGGGAAGAGGAAACATTCTGAATGATTGCATAAATTTATTGAGCACGACACTTAAAACACACAACAAGCACAAATGAGGAAAATGCATATGGAGAAAAATTTAATGGACATCTGACAGCTTTCACACCACATGAATGGAGTGAATGGTTCATAAAATGAAACCATCCTTAATTTCATAAAAAATTTTTTTACAACATAAAATGGTAGTAAACATTAAGAGATTTAAACTAATAACTCGAAATGAAATTATCACTAGGAATGAACATGTAAAAAAAAGAAACAGTGAAAGGAAGAAGACTGAAACATCTTTTTTTTTTTTGGGGGGGGGGGGGGAAATCACGCACAAAAGTAATATTCTAATAAACAATTATTTAAATACTCCATCTAAAACCAATAGCGGAAATACATTTGTTACTTATTAGAAGAAGACTGTTCGATTAAAATCAGTAACCACAATACCAAAATTAAATCATAAAAATTGGCGATGCTAATTCAATATTGTCCGAATCAATACAGAAATTTATGGAACACGTTTTTTTAATAAATAATAAAAACATCATGCACATGAATTAATTACATATGGAAATGAGCCAAAATTGTATCCTGCATATTTCAACACCACACCAACACAGTGAATGTGTGTGAGAATTAAGACACATGCAAGCAAAATTAAAACCAAATATATAATTTAACAAAGTTGATTTCATAAAAGTTGTTTTCTCATGAAATAACTTTCATGGTCAAAACAGCAAATTTGGAACAGAAGACTCATTTCTTATTCACCAAAAATTTATGAGATGCCAGAAATGATTTCAGCACTCGCTCTCAAAACAAATCAAATACTTATTCATTCATTCCACACGTACCAGTAGAAATTTGTAATTATAAATTATACACATTACTGCAAGGACTGTACAACATTAAAAAGCAACAAAATCATTGAGTGTGTGTGTGTGTGGGGGGGGAATGACTCTTAATGATAATAGTAATTTATTGAGCATGTCACGTAATGAACACACAAAAGTACAAATGAGAAAAATGCATATTAAAATAAATTCAATGGAAATATAACAGCTTCCACACCACATGAACATATTGAATAGAATCAATAAAATGAAAACATCTTAAATTTTATTAAAAAGAAATTACAACATAAAATGATATTGAATATTAAAAGATGTGAACTGATAAATCGAAATGGAATGAAAACTAGATAAAGGGGGGGGGGGGGGAGGGAGATATGCACAAAATACATACTTAATTTGTAAAATACTAACAGGAATGTTCACTTAAATTAAGACACTGCAATATGAAAATTAATTTATGAAAACAGGAGATGTGAATTTAATATTGTTCGAATCAATAGAGAAATTTAGATAATATACTTCTGAAGTGAATCGTGAAGACACACTGTACATAAATTACATATGTAAACGAACCAAAATTGCATGCTGCATACTTCCACACCACACCAACACAGTGAAAATGTGCAGGGGGGGAGGGGGGGGGGAAGAGATATACATGCAAGTGAAATTGACAGGCAAAAGTATAATGGGGTGAATTTGTGTAAAATGCACACGCAACTGGAATTAATGTCTAATATTTATATATATATATATATACACACACACAATATTTTGAAAACAAAATTAATTTTTTATGCACCACAACTTTATGCAATTCCAGATGTTTCAATCATTTAGAAAAGATTTGATCATTTTCCATGAAAACAAAACAAAATAAATTGAATTCATTTCACTACTATCAGCACAAAATTGTAATTGGGGGGGGGGGGGGGAATGGTCAAAAGATGCATGCAAGCAAGAGCGAAAACCAAAAATATAATTAAAAGAAAGTTGATTACTCGTGATATTATTTCCACATTCAAAACACAAATTGGGGGGAGGGGGGAAGTATTTTTCATGCACTCAAAATTTATAAAAAATCAGAGGTTTCAAGCAATCAGAAATGATTTCAGAATTCGCTCTCAAAACAAAAGAAAAACAAGCAGTTCATTTTTCAATTTGATTTCATTTAAAAGAAATATATGCAACCAAAAAAATTAGTTAACATTAAGAGATGCGAACTAATACATCACAATGAAATGAACACTAGAAATAAACAGTTGAAACTTAAAAAAAAAAAAAAAAAAGGGGGGGGGGGTGTAAGAATTTAATGCACAAAAACCACATTTAAATTTGTAATCAGAAAAAGGCTCCCTCTAAACCGAAATAGGTTATTATTTTAGAAAATACTTAAAAGAATGTTTAATTAAAATCGGTCACTACAATACCAAAGTTAATTCTCGAAAACAAAAGACATCAATTCAAATTTGTCCGCATCATTACTGAAACTTATGCTTCTTCTTTAGTGAATTGTAAAGACACCACGTACATAAATTACATATTGAAATGAACCAAAATTGCACTCTGCATACTTCCACACCACACCAACATAGTGAAAGTGTGCAATGGGGGGGGGGGAGAGACATGCAACTAAAATTGAAAGCCAAAAGTATAACGAAGTGAATGTGTGTAAAATACACATGTAACAAAAATTGATGTCTAATATATATAGACTAAAGGAAATTTATTTGCTTGTGTTATTATTTTCACGGTCAAAGTTTTGAAAAGAAAATGTATTTTTTTACACACCAAAAATTCATGAAATTTCAGATGTTTCAATCATTTTGAAAGGATTTCAGCACTCGCTCTCAAAACAAAACAAAAAATAGTCATTCATTTCAAAAGTATCAGTACAAAATTGTAATTTCGAATAACACGCCTTGCTGAAAGGACTGTACTTCACTTTTGGTAATTTAATAGAAAATTTTTTTTTGGTCAGAATTATTTAGATAGCAAGAACTTATCCACGTTACCACTCAATGAATGCTGAATTGTTTTGCAATTCTAAAAAAACAAAGTGAATGCAGATTATGAATCTATTTAAGAATGAATAGGAATTTATCCACAAATTGAAGAACACAAAGGAAGAAGATTTGGAAATGAAACAGTAAAGTTTTAATGTGTCACAAAAAGGGCTACCTATACTACCAAGGAGATTACTTAACGAGAAACTTGGTACGCAATTAAACATAACAGGTTTATTGAAGTGATTGGAATCAAAATTACAAAATCAGATATAATGAAAAATCTGAACGTAAACACTAAAATCAGATATAAAAGAAACTGATGATATTATAAGATTTTAATACAAACTGCAAACAAACCATTGAAAAATTTTTTAGAAAAACTTACCCATTTTCCAACTGCAGTAGCTTTTGCAATTTTTTTATTCTATTGCTTTCTCAACATATCAGAATGAGCCAAAATTCCTGAATCAAATGGCAGAATTGAAATAACTATATAAATTTTATTACAGTTTTTTGTAACAACATCTCAAGATTATGTTTGGAAAACAATTTTGACACGCCATAACAAAACACCAATGGTAGGATAATCTGACATATAACTCAATTGCTCACATTCATCATTTCACTTTCGATTCTAAAACAGTTATCACTTTCCTTCCAAAAGAAATGTCCGTCGAAAACAGTTGTTGACATGCTACAGTGTTAAACCCAAAATATTCCAAAAGAAGCGTTAGAAAAAGGAATTAAATGACGCAATTTAGCACCCGGTTGGCGTTTTTTTTTTTTCTTGTTTTTTTTTTTTCCCGCACTGCACTTCTGGTTTTCTATTCGCTAAATAAAAAGAACACTTACAGAATTCGACGACTACAATATGATAAAAAGACATTTCCTATTTTTAACTGGTAAAATAAATACTTCGCAACTAACAACGGAACAGAAAATTTGAAAAAGAACGACGATTAAGTTAAACACCATTTCATTTCTTTCCGTTGAAAAACAAACTCTTTTGCATCCTCTGTTCGAAGTGATAATTATCGTCTGCAGCAGGGAACGAGAATGAAGGTCCGATTTTTAAGGAAATAATAATGAGTTATAAAATATACAGCATTCTAAAATACACAAAGGAAAATTGCAAATAATATTCCGTTTAAAAGACCGCCATCGAAGTTCAAGAAATGAATTTCAACAGACACGGTCACAGTTCCTTTTGAAGCAAAATCGAGCTGCAAATCGTCTGCCAATCAAAAAACTGGAAAAGTATCCTGGGACGCTAGAATACAGCCTCTACAGATTCAAACTTTTTCACTTTTCAGTATTGGCAATTGTTTTTAAATTGTAACGTTTCGTATCAGAATGATTTATGATCCTATCCGAAAACGTTTCTCAGAAATAGGATATCATTTTCCACAATTTTTTTTTAATGCGTACAATCCATTTGATACGTTGCAACGGATAAAGTATCACGATCTTATGTTTGAATTTTGTATTACTGTGCACGGTGGCAATTCTCAGAAATAAGATATTTTATTCGAAAATGATTCATTACAACCGTTTTAACGGATCACTGATTAATATAACATACTAAAATTCTGCTTTTTTTTTTTTAATTATAAAGAAGTTTGGAAAAATACTTGGAGGTGCACACGG
>NC_079160.1:127854705-127865338 GCF_947563725.1 Argiope bruennichi
ATGCTTTCGCAGTAGTTCGTCTTGCGACGGTCCAAGAATTTCACCTCTAGCGTCGCAATACGAATGCCCCCGTCTGTCCCTCTTAATCATTACCTCGTGTTCCGAAAACCAACAAAATAGAACCGAGGTCCTATTCCATTATTCCATGCACAATTATTCAGGCGTCGCGCCTGCTTTGAGCACTCTAATTTTTTCAAAGTAAACGTGAGGGTCTCCGCCCACAACCGGTGAAGATCATAGACAGAAGCCCCCTGAACGCTCGGCAGCGAACAGTAACCACCGGTAGGCGGACCGTCCGGCCGGAGCTGAGATCCAACTACGAGCTTTTTAACCGCAACAACTTTAATATACGCTATTGGAGCTGGAATTACCGCGACTGCTGGCACCAGACTTGCTCTCCAATGGATCCTCGTTAAAGGATTTAGAGTGTACTCATTCCAATTACGGGGTCTCAAAAGAGTCCCGTATTGTTATTTTTCGTCACTACCTCCCCGTGCTGGGAGTGGGTAATTTGCGCGCCTGCTGCCTTCCTTGGATGTGGTAGCCGTTTCTCAGGCTCCCTCTCCGGAATCGAACCCTGATTCCCCGTCACCCGTTACGACCATGGTAGGCGCGTAACCTACCATCGACAGTTGATAAGGCAGACACTTGAAAGATACGTCGCCGGGACGAGCCCGTGCGATCAGCCCAAAGTTATACAGAGTCACCACAAGAGACGGACACGAGGCCCGATTGGTTTTGGTCTAATAAAAGCGCTCGTTCCCGAAGGTCGGAGCTCTGCTGCATGTATTAGCTCTAGAATTGCCACAGTTATCCAAGTAGTAAGGTACGATCCAAGGAACCATAACTGATTTAATGAGCCATTCGCGGTTTCGCCTTAATACGGCATGTACTTAGACATGCATGGCTTAATCTTTGAGACAAGCATATGACTACTGGCAGGATCAACCAGGTAACTTCCATCGTTCGTTAGAACGTTCGGAAAATGCACTCCGAATCCTTACATTTCACGAGTCGCGACCATCTCAGTCGCGGGGGACGCCTCGACAACGGAGGATCCCTCAGTCAATCTCGCTTTTTGTGTAGGTATTCCCCGTGCAATCTACAGAGGTTCTATAGTCTCACGACTTCCCCGACGGCTTCAACGCCGCGGGGCGAGTGCGGAGGCATCGAGAAGATATGTGCGCTGGACACAGATGCAGAAAACCAATCAATTCCTTTAAGTACGGTTCTGCTCGTCGCGTCAACGGCACGGGGGCCGAGCCGCTCGCAGAGAGGCTGAGATAGTTTGGAAGCGGCCAGAAAGACGGAGAATACCTCCCCGCCGATCGCAGCCTTCGTAGCAGAAGAATAACACCCTCGATCCCGGAGGCAGCGTCCGACCGACCCATAAAGAACCGAGAACCGATCCGATCGGGCACGACAGACCCACCGTCAACGTTAGAGGACCGCTTTCCCGGAGGTAGCCAACCGGTACTAACAACCCAATCCCGTTGCCGAGACCTAAGACAGGTTCGCGAGATTACGACGCGTTTTTAAAACGCATTCTGTCTCGCGATCGACCACTGTTTCCAGCAGTCACCTGCTACTCATATAGGGCTACGGACGATCCCCGACGTTCCGCTCGTGATCGCGAGTGGCGCGCGCTTTGCCCAGCCACCAGGCGACCGGAAGAAGCCGCCGCGGGCGAAAATAAGAAAAATTGTGCACAGGCAACCCGTTTCGCCGAACTAGTGCTACGTAGTATTTAGCGCTCTTCTCGGTGATTGGACTTTGAAGAAAATCGCGACTTCTCCCCTATTTGCACTTA
Source organism: Argiope bruennichi (assembly GCF_947563725.1). Lineage (NCBI taxonomy): Eukaryota > Metazoa > Arthropoda > Arachnida > Araneae > Araneidae > Argiope > Argiope bruennichi. The sequence continues at coordinate 127,856,516 of NC_079160.1, forward strand.
GAAGGAAATCTCGGGTAGCGACTTCTCACTTTCTCGTGCTCCGGTTAGGACTTTGCCGAAAATCTCACATCGTCGGACTTGGACGGAAAACTAGCGAAGCGACTATCACCTTATCGCGCGTTCTGATTTGGAGTTTGCTGAAAAACGCGACTTCTCACATCGTCGGACTTAGTAGAAAATTTCACCTTATCGCGTGCTCCTATTAGGACTTTGCCGAAAATCGCGCATCTCCGTTTTTCCTTAAAATGTTTACATTTTGAATTTTCTTCAATTACTTTTTGTGAATTTTTATTGATATTTATGAAATTGTTTATGCTTCTGAATTTAAAATGTCAAGTAACATTTATATTTGTTGAATTATATTTAATTCACTCAAATACAAATTTATAGAGTTTTAATACGCTATAATTAAGTTAAATACCTGTATTTGCAGAATGTATTCTTATTTAGAACTCAATTTGGTGTAAATATTATAAAAATAATGAAATAAAGCCTTCAAATGTTGTTAAATACTTGATTCAAACCTAAAAGTAGGTCAAGCACTTAAATTCTAGCAAATTAAGATAAATGTCTGGTAAAGTTCATATTTATATGCATTCGCAGAAAGAATTCAAGTGTTCTTTGAAGTAATTCTTATTTAGAACTGAATTTGGTGTAAAGAATGTCAAATTAGTGAAGTAAAAGCTGTAAATGTTCTTGTATACTTCATATGAACTTCAAAGTAGGTCAAATTGTTTTAATAAATGCACAAGTTGTGTAATTCCCTTCATACAATGTGTAATGTATCTTCTAACAGTGCTAAAAATGAAATCTCTTTCCAATTCAAACAATTTCTACTGTAAATACTGAGGTAAATACAAATACTGTTTTTTAATATGTGAAATTCAACATATAATTGAGTGCAAGCTTTAATATAAATGTATTCCTTCATGTAACATTCAATATCAATCATTTGTGAATGAATGTTTTCATTCAGTTAATTACTGAGCTGAATCTTTCACCAATGCAAAATATTTCATGACATTGTAAACTTCCATTCATGTAAACATTGTGTAAAATTCAAAGATATTCTTATAGTGTGATAAATACAAGTATATGGCTTGTATATTCAACTTATTAATGCATAAGAGTATGATTTATTACTGCATTTTTTGTGTATAGTTATAAACATTCATCTCCCTTCATGTTTCATCTAGTATCAATTATATTGCTCATTTATTTGAAATTTAGCTTCATGGTTAATGACTTGTGAAATGTTTACTCATACTGCTAGTTGTTTTCATAAATCCATGTTGAGTGAAATGCAAAGAAATCATTATATTATGTAAAATTAAAACATACAATTTGGATATTCAACACATTAGTTCTTATTACTTGCGGAAAGAAGTGATATGAAGAGGTAACAGTTGTATAAAGAAAGCTCAAGTCTTAAATGAATGTGTAATGTTACTTTGCATAGATATGATTTTTAATTCAACAAATTTCTGCATAAAAATGTTATTACCAACTATATTTTGTGTGCAGATTCTTCATGTACTATTTACAATCAAAGAATGCATAAATTTCTTAAAATATTTCATCAAGAATCTATATCATTAAACTCAGTAAGCTTCATCTTTACTCAGTGTGAAATGTTTCATCATATAACAGGTTGTTCTAATTATTAAATGTTGTTTATAATGCAAGGAAATCTTCATCTTCAAGTAAATACAATTTATAGATTCATATTACTTGTTCAAACAAGTTGACTGTAAGGAATGCCTAATGTTTACTTTCACTGTAAATGTAACCCTATTCTAATATTAATATTGTTTTCATGTACAGCATTATCTTGTTAGTGTTTAATTTTATGTTATATTCTGTTGAATACAGGCAGAAAGCTTGTCAATCAAATAGATAAATTATTTAGAGTCCTTTGTCCAACTATAATTTATGTGTGGGTTCCCATTTCTTCAAACAACATTTACATTCAAAGAATGTTTCATCTTAACTAAGCTTCATCTTCAAACTGTGCCAAATGTTCCCATTCTTTACTTGTAATACAATGTGGAATGCAATAACTTTCTCATATTGCAAGTTTTTTAATTTTAATAAAGTTCAAAATGTGATTGACATACTTATTTCATGTTAAATACAAACATATAGTTTGTGGATTCTACTCATAGGTGTTTATTACTTGTTCAAACAGATTATGTAAATAGATAATACTTATATGAAGAATGCTTACTATAAAGTATATGTGTAATTTCACCTTACACTGAAATTGTAACCTCTATCTAATATTAATGCAAAATTTATATGTATTTATTCATATAAACATTATATGAAGTGTAATGTCATACTTATATTGTGTTAAATAGAGCCATACATTATTAAGATTGTTATTTCCAATTCTAATTAATGTATAGCTTCATTATACAATATTTACAATGAATGAATACATAGATTTCTTCAAATGTTTCATCCAGTATCTATATTACTATGTTCAGCTTCTTATTTACTTAAAGAGAAATGTTTCTACATATTACAAGTTGTTTTTAAAGTTTAATGTCATGTAAAATGCACTGTAATATAGTTAGAAGCTGCAATATGCAAGTGCTTATTACATGTTGAAACAAGTTATATACATATGTTTCTATAAAAACCCAACCTGTGTGTAATTTTACCTTACAAAATTGTACACTCTTAATGTTGCAATGCATTCTTTTGTTCATGTGAAATGTTTCATTCATTGTTCATGTAAACACTGTATCAAATGGAACATTTCCTTTTACTTACATTATGTTAAATACAGGCATAAAGTTTGAACATTCAATGAAGAAGTTATTAAGAGTGTTTTTTTACAATTGCAATATGTCTGCAAGATTCTTATTTCTTCATAGTGTTTACAATAAGAATACATTAATTGCTTCTCCTGTTTAAGCATATTCTTTAATCTATATGAAATGTACCCATTTTTACATTTAGTGTTATGTGAAATGCAGTAAAATACTCATAAACTGGTAACTATAAACATACAAGAGCATATAACTTATATATGAAGTTGCATATAAAATGATTATTCTGTTAAACATTGTAATTGTTATCTTTCTTTTAATGTAAACATTGTGAGAAATTCTTATAATGAGATAAGTACAAACACTAAGCAATTATTTTCAACATTTCAGTTAATTCTGTTTGTCGAAACAAACGTCCTCATTAAACTATGTCAGTTTATTAATGTAAAGAATACTCAAAAAGTCTCACATGTACTTGTTATGCATGAAACAGACCTTACAAGTTTCAATATTAAAAATGTTAACGTGTAAGACAGTTACATTCTTTTATACTGAGTGGTTTATATTTCCAATATCATTTCTGTCACATATCATTGATATCAAAAAGACATAAATTGTCTCTTATGTGTACACAAACATTGTAACAACCATCTGAATGCTAAACATGTAAGTGCATACCACATATAAAGCTGCATGTAAAATGATAATTCTTTAATTAATGCAAAACATTAACAAACATAGAAATTGTCATTTCTTTATGTTAATGATGTGTGAAATGTTTCTAATGTGCTAGGTTACGATTTTCAATAATTCAGTAAATACTGTTTGTCTAAATAAGCTTACGCATTAAACTATCAGTTACTTGTAAGGTTTATTCTTGTAAATAACAATTAAATAATGTCAAATGTACTTGTTATTGAGAAAAGAACACATACAAGTTTTTATATTATAAAAATAAATGTATAAATACAGTTATATAATTATATATTGAATGGTATATCTTTCCTTCACCATTTCAGGCACAAACCATTGAGATCAAACTAACTTATATTAACCCTGACATGTACACAAACATTATAATAACCATTTCAATGATACATTGTTTCAGATTTAAACATTTTCTGTGTTAATATTTGTCTGAAATTCAATGAATGCACAGTTGAGTACAACAAAGTCAATTCTATTTTTGAACATAATGCATGTGCACTATTAACATTATTATTTTAAAGCATTAAACATAAAAAGATACATTAACTTCAAATTACTATTAAATAAACAATCTTTAACAAGTCATAAATTATATGTAATGCATTTTTTTCATTGGTAGTTCTTAAATTTGGGGAAAATGATCTTTGTATATGTAACGATGAAGAATATTCTGTGTTGAAACATGACATGTTTGTATGAAAATAACTAAATTACCTTATCCATAATGTTAATAAAATTAGGAATGTAGTAAAACTCTTATTATCAATGAAAATTCATTTTCTGATGTACTATATCTACATTTTTTTAAAAATATAAGTAGTGCACACTGCAACTTGAATGTCACCGAGGAATCCTCGTAACAATTCTCTACTCACAAATGTGAAAATGATAACTTTTCTAACCATTAACATCATTATTATCCTCCTTCAAAGCATGTGTGTTTCAAATTAAAACACTTTTTATGAAAATATTTATGAAATTTTGTCTAAAATTCAATAACACTGCATTTCAGTACAACGAGACAGAAGAAATCCTATTCTAAAGCATAGTTCAAACATAAAAAAAGTTATGTAATCTAAAAAATTACTAATAAATTCAGATTTCTTATATAGAAAAGAAGTGTAATTAATATATATTTTAATTGCTATCAATTTAATTTGGTAAAAATGGTATGTGAATATGCAAGGATGAATAATGTTCTACGAAGAAACATTGCAAGTTTGTATTAGATATTCAAATTCATTTAAAATCCTTAATGTGAAAAAAAATATTGAATGCAGTGTACCCAAATATTCATAAAAGTCCTATTTTTAAAACTATTACAGTTCATACTTGGCCTAAAAAAAAAGGAGCAGACACTGTTAATTGAATGTTGTCGTGGAATCTTCGAAACACTCTTTTGTTTACAAGTGTGTCAAATACAGTATTCATAAACTTAAATCCACTTACCTCATTATGATCCTTCTTCAATGAAGCAAATATCAAAACACCTTGTTAATGAAGAGATTTTAATACTATTATTCACATATATCATTTGTTCTTCATTGTTGCCTTTAATATTGTTGATGTAACAATGTGTTGAAAAGTATTAAGAACAATATTCACTGTTGCTTACAGTTAGCTAAGAATAATAGAATCATAAATTGTTACTGGGCATCATTGTTGATGTAACAATGCATTTAAATAGTGTTCATAACTATACTGTCCATTTAGTCTCTAAAGAATTCATAAATTGCATGTATTTAAATAGTAACAATTAACTATTCATGGAAATAATGAATTAACACCTAACACAGTAAACAATATGCTATTTAACATTGTGAAATCAGTCAAACTCAGTGTAGAAATGCTTCCTATGGATTTTCATCAAAACAAGTCTTTTCCACTAAAATTCTTTGAATGAAAATTGAAACAGCTTTCATGTATGTTGTCTTCCAGCATCTCTTTGTATGAAGAAAATGATCAACACATCATTTCAGAAGAGTGACATCTATGTTCCAGTTTGTCTTCTCTTATCTTCAGTTGAAAGTAAAGGTTGATTTTTTGTTGTCATTTACACTGTACACAAACTTCATCTTCTTTCTGCTATAAAACTGCTTCATATAACTATACATTCTTCTTCCATGTTAGAGCATAACAAAGTAGATATCTTTTCAAAATTTCTTCATTTCATTCATAAAAAATAGGATATGAAGTTCAGTTGACATGCCTTCACTCATTGATAACTGCCATCAGAAGGGGGGGGGGGGGAATCCTAAATGCCCATTCAATATTCAGACTTCATCTTTACAAAATAAAGTTGTTGATGAGATAATAACACTCTTTCACCTTCAACTACACTTGCTAGGATGATGTAATCACATTATAAACAATTAAATTGAATATCCCAAGTAATCCAAATATGGAAAATCTATATAAACAAAGACTACCAGAAATGAAATAATAATCAACAAAAACATTTAACTTCTTCTCATACGTAGAAATCATCAACTTCAATGTCACATAATCTTCAATAAGTTAATCACCAGCATGCAATTCAAAATAATCACAACACAACAACAGCTATTCAAGATTTGCCTCCACCAAAAACCATTAAGTGCAGTGAACCAAATAATCTGCTTTGCCAAAATGAAACCTCTTACAAAATCAAACACATTAAATTGAACAGTGCAAATTATTTCCAAAAAATTCCCAAGCATTAAAAATTTAAAAACCATGTAAAAACTTAAGTGACGAGCAATACCGGCAGAGTACAAAAACCACACACAACACCAAACAAACACCATTTCTGCTAATATTTCTTTATAAAATTGAATCAAATATCTGAAACTGTGTAAATTTCAAACAGTATTCTTAACAGAATGCATAAATATAGTATGAAAGTAATACAGTATGCCAACAATCAACCCGCATGTCCATACATGACTAAAATTTATAACTCAACTAAACTAACCAATATACTATTTTTCAGTGAAATCTCTCACAGGATAGCAATTATGAAATTGAATTCTGCAAACTATTGGGAACTTATTTACCATTTAAAAAGTAGACATTCAGAAAAACTCACATTTTCTAAACACTTGGGTGTAAAAACCGACAACATGCATAACCAAAACAAGACCACAGAAACTTGGAAGATAAGTTCATTGATAATTTTTTAATTTCTAAAGGAAACTTCTGTTCACTGTCATATGTAAAATAATATGAATGTAAAAATGCATTAGGAATTTAAGAAATATGCATAACAACACATCAAGACATGGTACAGTGAATATGTGAAAACATAAACATTAAGAAATAATTTCAAATAAACATTAAGATTTATATTAAATTTGCTAAAAACACTTCTACTTTTCAACAATTAACTTAATTAATATGAAATATATGTTATGTATCAAAGCTCAATGCATATAAACAATGTTATGTGTTAGTGTGTCAAAATGTAAACAAACAAACAAAACAGTACTGATGAAGCAACATTTATTTACATAGGAAAAACAATAATGAATATACTAATTCAAATTATATAGAAATAAATTTAGTAAGCAAATATATCAGCTACACATGAAAGATGTGCAATAAAAAGAAAAAAATGGAAAGAATATGTACTTGGACACTGCTCGACAGGATTCGAGCAATCCAATACTATTCAAATTAAAAACAGAAACAAATTTCTACTAAATAGACTTGAAATTAGGAAAAACACAATTAAATGAAGGGAGAAACAACAACAACAATGAATTGATTTTTGTTTTCACTAATTTACAATAAATAGGCTTAAATTAAAAGTTGGCATTCTTAAAGAGGGGGGGGGGGGGTGCACACTGTGAAACTGAATTCAGTCTTATTGTTAGATTTTAAATCTTCAACTTTAAAAAGAAATGTCAGTATAATTTCAATCAATAAATAAATCATTTTCCAATACTAATAACAACTCTTATAATATAAATAACCTGAATTACTTAAACACAGTACAGCGAAGAAGAGATATCGAGATAACAGCATACATTGCTAGTAAAAAAAATATTAACTATACACTAATAATAAAAATTAAATTAATTATTTCAATAACTAACAGTTTAATCATGAATATATGCATAACTTACAATACTATATATATATTTTTTTCAAACCATGTAACTAAGAAATACCTTTGTGGCCTTATCCAAAGAGAAAACACTCAACGATTTGTTCCTTTAAGATAACAAACAAGCCTATAGGTGCTTCCCATTTGGAATCAGGCCACAGAAAAGATACCATAAATAAACAGGTGATAATCCAATGAGAAGTAATTAAAACAAATGAGTTAAAATTACTTCTAAGACGCTTAATTACAAAATAAAGAAACAAAACTTAATTTATGCAAAAGTAAGCTTAAAATTGAACATAAAGATTTAATTTTTGCTCATAGGAGATAAATGAAATAAATAAAAAAAAGCAAAATGTTTGTTTACAAATAAATAGAGCAAAATAAGCAAATGCCAGAAATCGAGCATTTTATTCACCCACACAAATCTCCTAATATTTTCAAAGTGCAGGGACGACATTTTCATCCAAGACAGGCGGTACACAGGAATGAAACAAAACCCACAACTTTCTTCAAAGATCTACGGGTGCACAGGATAACACAGCAAAGCATCGTGCAGGTGAAAAGCAACCCTCCGGTTACGTACCAAGTGCCATGCCGAATGAACACAGGATTGAAAAGTGAAATACAGGAATGTAGGGGAGTTCGCCTTTCCCATCCAAGTTGCTTGATGCACAGGATAACATGGCACAGCATTCTCTTCTTGTCAAGACACATCATGCTTCTTTGTCTTCATTCTTCTTAAATTCTCATTTCTTGCTTTGTCAATTAAGTTAATGCGTATTTTAATTTCAAGATTAATCAGTACTATTTCACTTAATATTATTGATTATAATAAAATTCTTTGTATATATTTAGGTTACACTAAAATCAAATAAGTTAAATTATCATGAAACTATTAATAAATAAACTAATTCACTGCACATAATAAAAATATTGTTGCAAAATTAAATAATAAACAGTATAAACTTTAACAATTACTCAAACTGATTGTTATCACTTCAACACTGTAGTAAAATTACATCATATTATAAAAAAGATGTTACTACATAGAAATTATACTATAGCAAAGCATTTTATTATGAATTGAGCAGTCAATAATATTAAATAACTGAATAAAATTAACCATGCACCAAGCCATTTATAAAGGAAATTGATTTCTTATTCATTACATAAAAGGGTTGTATATGTTATTAAGTAATACTAAAGCAAAAGTACTACACTATACTAGAATAAGAAGTGAAAAATCAA